>NC_136061.1:183229744-183494744 GCF_964261635.1 Lissotriton helveticus | reverse complement strand
TAAATTTCTAAGATTTTTTAAATGCTAATTCCTAACCATAACGTTCCGGAAACCTGTGTTTTTTTCAGTGAATTTCTAAGGTTTTTTAAATGCTAATTTCTACCTATGCCTACATAGGTAGGACATGTGAGAAAGAGGAAGAAAGAATCAGAAAAAAGCAAGAGAAGCGCAGAAAGAAGGAACAGTGGTGCAGAAAGAGGCAAGAGAGGTGCAGAAAGAGGGAAGAGGGGTACAGAAAGAGGCAAGAGGGGTGCAGAAACATGCAGGGGGGGTGCAGAAAAAAGGAAGAGGGGTGCAGAAAGAGGTTATAGAGTTACAGAAAGTGTCAGGCCTTGAACTCATGAAGCGCCTACAGAACAGTGACCAAACTAAATTTCACAGAAGGCTGTCTGATTGGAAGCGGAAGGCTTATCAACAACGCACAACGTGGGACACGTACGTGATTCAAGTCGTATCGGGGAGTTCTCGTGCAGAGAGGTTGCTCTGCCTGCCTATGGATTTTGTTTGGCCTTTTGAAATTTCCCTTCTCGTGTCCGCTGCCGGTGACACGAACCTTTCATTTGCCTTGTGGATGCTGGGGCTTTCACTCCGGTTTCTCGGAGAGAAGTTGCATCCTTGCCTGAGGAATCGCTCGTGAGACGAGCGTACTGGTTACATTTGCCCAGGACCCTTCCAGTTGCGGCCGCAACGGAAGAATTGCTTTTGGGGCTTATTCCTGAGAAGCTGGAGTGCGAATGTGTGCCGGCTTCTATCTTACCGTTTGCTATCCGGAGCTTTCTCTTCAATTCCGACGTGTGCGGGGTTCCCTCTCAGGTTTCTCCTTGCCTTTGGAGTCAGAGGGAATCCTCCGTGCTATCTTCAGAGGAATATATGATAATACAACGCTTACCTGTACCACGCATGGCTTTACCACGCATATTTTACTACGCATGTGTCTTTACCACGCAGCATTTGAGCACGCAAGACTGTACTCCGCCATATTTACGTTACGATAACCAGCGTCAAAACACGTCTTTCAAAATAGAGATAGGACTTCTATTTTGACGTACACGCCACGTCGTTGTTGAGGCTCTTTCCTTTCTCTCAATTTGCACTGAATAGCGTTTTTTTCTAAAGTTTTCTTTTTTTTTTTTATTCCGCTTTTTTTTTAGGGGGGAGACCCCCCAACCCCCCCTTTTTATTGTCCCTTTCTCCTAATGATATACACGCAGGACGAAGCGAAGGAACGAAGACTGGAAGCAATGAAGCTTGCGTTGTAAAAACGTTCGTGGAATGCACCCGCGGTGAAAAGACGTTTGCGTGGTAAGTGACCCGTTGTAAACGTAACGCGTGGTAATGCGTTCGTGGTAAATGATGTTTCCCTCTTCAGAGGATTATTTCCTGACATTCTAACCTAGCCGTGGATTCCCAGGACTGGGGGTTCGTCGCTTCTGGTGCGTGGTGCACTGCAGAACAGCTGAGGTACCGTTTTATCTTTATTTCTTTTTTCTTGACTTTGTGACAATCCTCTGCTGTTTGCAAGAGGATTGTGTTCTCTGGCATAAAACTTTATTGATCCAGAACCGAAGTTCCTGGCATTCGCAAGAAGTTCTACTGGATTTTTTACAGTTACTTCAGCTCTGTTTATTTTTACCTTTTGTGACCTGGAGTTGGCTATTAACCTCTTCTATCCCCTTTTTGTTGCTGCATGACTTAGAGTATTATGAGCCTTGATGTTCTTGGTGGTTTTGCAAGAGGCCTAGTGAATGAAACATTAATGTACCTGTGCTTGGTTTATAGGTGCCTACAGAATTGTTCAAGAGTGAGAGAAGCATCTTACTACTGAGAAATTTTCTTTATCGTCAGCACAGAAGTGTTGAAGGTATGGGAGTGTTACTAGTGAGACCTTATTGAGTATAGTCAGATTGTATGCTATACTAATCCCATGTTTCTTTTGTTACAGGTATCCCTATTCCCCTGCAGCACCTTCCCTAACCCTATCCCTCACTTGATCGCCTCACTACTCTGGATATATATCAGTCAGAGTTGGAGATGTCAGAAGGTGGACCCCTTTGAGCATCGCACAGATCCCCAGGAGGTCCTGTGGTCGTTACAGAAAGAGGGAAAATGGGTGCAAAAAAAGGCAAGAGGGGTGGAAAAAGAAGCAAGAGAGGGGCAGAAAGTTGCAAAGAAGCAAGAGAAGTGCAGAAAGAACCAACATAGGTGCAGAAAGAGGCAATAGGGGTGCATAAGAGGCAAGAGAAATGCAGAAAGTAGCAGCAAAGGTGCAGAAAGAGGCAAGAGAACTGCAGAAAGAGGCAAAAGAGGTTTAGGGGTGCCGCTCGTGCAGTGTGAGGAACATTGGATTCTGTTTCTGGCCGTTTTGGGGCATAAACTGTAGCGGAGCCCTGTGACTGTCCTTCTTAGTGACCTGGGAGCATTTTGGCTCGGTCACCGCGGCTGGGGGAGTGATTGACACGCCACCTGCATAGGGAGCGGGACTGCGAGGTCCAGCAGTGCTTGCGCCGTCCACCGCGCGCACCTGGTTCCTCTTCCCGCCCCCTTCTCCCTCCGACCTCCCTGGTCCTTCCTGAAAGCTCTTAAACTCCTCGCGGCCCCCGCTGGTGCGGGTGCCGCTCGTGCAGCGTGAGGAACATTGGATTCTGTTTCTGGCCGTTTTGGGGCATAAACTGTAGCGGAGCCCTGTGACTGTCCTTCTTAGTGACCTGGGAGCATTTCGGCTCGGTCACCGCGGCTGGGGGAGTGATTGACACGCCACCTGCATAGGGAGCGGGACTGCGAGGTCCAGCAGTGCTTGCGCCGTCCACTGCGCGCACCTGGTTCCTCTTCCCGCCCCCTTCTCTCCTCTTCTACTTCAACCCCGCCTCGAACGCGTACGCGGGACGCGCGCGGACGAGGAAGCGGGCGAAGACCGGGCAAAGAGCGGGCCGTTGTGTGGCCGTTAGGTGGCTGGTGAGGCTGGGCTGGGCCCCGTCCCTTTCTTTTATGTGTGTAACCTACACCCGGTCTTCCCACGGTATACATTGTTTTGTATATTCTGTTTAAGTGTTCCATTGCGTTTTTGACCCACCACCCTGTGTTGGTAAAGCTCCCTTATTATTGTTGGCTAGGTTACTCTAGGATAGTTACCCCGGTATAACTATCTACAGTTCTGAATCCTCTGCCATATGGACATGGCCTCTCCTGGGACAGTGGGGGCTAACCCTAATAAGGGTACTTTAGATAACTATTTTAAGAAGTCCATCTCAGAAATTGAAAAAGAAGAAGCCCTAGCAGAGAGGAGGGTGGAGCGTCGACGCTCCATTGAGGGTTATAAGGCAAGACCCCCCATGGCTACGTCCCCACATATCGTAATACCCAGTACAGAGGTAACCCCTATTACTGAGGATCCCTTTACATCCCAGGGAATCCCAGAACTTCTTAGGGATATTACCTCTACACCACCTCCTTCTGGGGACTTATCTAATTCGCTCACTGTCGCTTCCCCACCACCCTGCAATCCTGATGTAGCCCAGAAACTTATGCCAGCTCCTATCCCCATGGGTAAAACCACTGCTAAAATCCAACTGAGGAAAACTGAGGCCCAGATAATCCATGGCCCTCCGCCCAATAAGAGAATGAGGAAGGGGGGCACAATACAAAAGGACAAAATTAGCTATTCTGATTTTGGCAAGGGGAAAGGGGGGGGTGCAGCCTCTGTTCCCAAACCAGCTGTAGGTACTAAACCCATTATTTCTACAGTGACTGCAAGACAAACATCATCCCCTATTCTAGTTACTACCCCTCCAACTGCAATCCCGGAGGAGACTCTTCCAGGTGCCCCTACTCTGGAGTTCCTTGGGCAAATGCTCAGGACGCTCACGTCCCCTATTGTAGACAGATTATTGGCCATTGAACAACGGCTAGGGAACTTGGAACAGGCTATTTTAAATAGACCAGTCAATCAGAAGGTCCCTTTAACATCTAGTATAGCTCTTACTGCAGACAGTTTGCTTAATTGCTTAAAACCCTCTACTTCTAAGACGGCCCATTCAACATCTATCAATCCAGCCAAGGCAGCCCAAACTAATTCCACCATCACCACAACAGCCTCATTTCCCATGCCTAACCTTCCCACTAAAACAGTGCACCATATCCCCCTAGGTACTACAACCTCCGTCACTCCTTCTAGAGCTTCTACGAACAAGAATGGTACCAACTCGAAGGGTGGAAATAGCACAGCCACAAGACCAAGCCACCCGGTGGGAGAGAGGGTACCCCCTAGCAACACACATAAACGTAGGATCCCCCAGGTTGAACTTCCCCCAGAATCACTACCTTATGTAGTGGTGCTCACGGGTGTGCCTACCCTGGACCCTGATAAGCGAGAAGGTCCAGAGCAACTCAAAAACAAAACCATGTACTGGTTGTCTAAAAATAGACCACTCCCGGCAAATGTTAATGGGGACATAGTGCATGTGCGCCGACTCTCCTGGTTAGGGGGGCGGGAGAAAGATATAGATGGTGACTTGATTGTGATTAATTTTAGGGACCCAGAAGTTGTTAGGCATATTCTGAGCTGGATGCCGGGGAACCAAGGCAAATCAATTATGCCGTGCGATGTCACCTACTTTTACCCAAGAGCCCTAGTAGCTCCCCTGTCATGCCCATGGCCCCCCATGCCTCCGATAGGAATTAACGGCCCAAAACAGACTAATCACTATCTCCCTTCACATCCAGGTCCCATGATCCCAAAGAATGCTCATGGGTGGGAATCTGTCCCACAAAGGGGCTATGGCACTAATTATAGGAGTATGGACCACTTTTCTCAATCAGGGGGATGGACCACTTGCTTCCTTTTACACCTTTGGAAGTTAATAATAGATTCGGAGTCCTCTCTGGCCTGGACTCCTGTGATTGACGCCTGGGGTCCTCTTCTGGTCATCTTTCTGTAGAGAGGGCCCTAAGTGGGCCGAATGGAAATTCTCACGTTCCCGGTGCCAACTCCCCTCGCCAGCTGTCAGGAGACCCTTATGGTACGATCCCACCCCTTCCAGTTACACCTAATTATAGTTTACCCTCCCCTCTAGGGGCTTCCATCTCAAATGTACGTAGAGGTAGTAATACCTCAGGGGGGCAGGGTCCTAATCTGTACACTCCTTCTAGAGCCCTGAGGGTACTATCTTGGAATGTTGCAGGTATTTTCAACAAAATACACACGGAAGAATGGGACTCCTTAATAACAGACAATGATATCTGCCTCTTTCAAGAGACATGGGCGAGGGAGCCGGTCCTTAAAACTGGCTATGCCATATTTGAAATGAATGCTACCTGGAATGGCAAGGGGAGGCCCTCGGGTGGTTTGGCAGTATGGATAGCTTCCCATATTGGCACAAAGCGGAAACTATAGCCACGTCTTCTCAAGACATCCAGTGCGTTCTGCTAAACTGGAAGGGCGCCCCTAAGTTAGCAATAATAAATGTTTATTCCCGCCCAGTAGGACCAACGGCGGAGTCCACCACATTAGAAGATCTTGCGTCCTTTTTGGGCCAGCTGCCGACAGACATCAAGGTGGTAATGGGCGGTGATTTTAACTGCCACTTCGAGCCCCTAGAGGGCTTGAGGGAAGGGGCCCTCACCACAGAAGACGACTTTTGGGGTATACCAGTGTGTTACTCGCCCTATCCTAGATCCTGGTCTCCACTTGCGGTCCAAATCATGTCATTAACTCTTAATTTTGAGTTAAGAGCATGCAATGGACGCACCCCTTCAGACACCCCTTCTAAGTGCACATTTAATAGACCCAATCACGAGTCACGATTGGACTATATTTTTGTTGATACCAGTCTATGGCCAAAGGTGGATGATTTTAGTATAATCCCCCGTACTGATAGCGACCACAACGCTCTCTTACTCTTTATCGCTTATCTCCCCGAACCTGTAGGACCCACTCCCCCAGAGGAAAGAGATGAATGGGGAAATCTGGTACTAACTTCAAACAGGCGTAGGGTGAGATGGCAGAAATTTTCCAAATCGGAAGAAAATATTGGGAAAATTTATCATCTGGTGCTGCCCAAATTTGAGGCCTTGGAAGAACTAATTAGTCTATCCAGTACCCAGGCTTTGCAGGAAACCCTACCCTCTATTCACGAAGAGTTAGTGGGAGCATTGGGAGAGATCCTATACCCAGTGGTGCCTAAGCCCAAGCACAATACTAGAACATCTACTTGGTATAACTCTGACTGCAGAAAGGCCAAAGCTGACCTTTTCAACGCAATCAAAGAGGGTCTACCCCGGACCAGTGTGTCCACTTTGCGGCGACAGTATAAAGACACAATGGCTCGCGCGAGGTCAGATTGGGACTGGGACAGATGGCAGGGCCTCTCAGCAGCCTTAATAACTAGGGACTCAAAAAGATTTTGGTCCTTAGTTACTACTGGCTCAGGGGAACCCAAAGCTGCAGTCGAACCTAACATAGCAGCACAAATATGGGAAGATCATTTTGGGAAACTCTATGCAGATGTCCTTGAGAATACTGATGCCACTGTTGCAACACTCCTCTCCCTCCCTGGAGATATTTTGGAATTCACGCTAGGGGAAGTGGCAAGCGCAATAGATGGCTTAGCGATGGGTAAGGCCCCCGGCCTTGATAAATTACCTGGTGACCTTTTTAGGTCCCATCCAGAGATCTGGGCGCCTTACCTTCACATCCTTTTTAACTCACTTGCACGTGGTATGGCGATCCCCTGGACTTGGCTGGGGGCAGAGATAGTCCCTATCTTCAAGAAGGGCTGTCCTCTGCTCCCATCCAACTACAGGCCAATCAGCCTGATAGATGTTCCCCAGAAGATCTATTCGCGACTCCTACTGGACCAACTGTTGGACTGGATGGAGGAAAATGAAATCTTAAGTCCTCTCCAGGCTGGCTTTAGGAAAAATACGTCCACCATGGACCAAATCTTCCGCCTAGTTCTCCTCTTCTGGAAAACGGTGACCATCGAGGGCGGGAGATTGTACATGGTGTTCGTGGACCTAAGGTCAGCATTTGATCTGGTACCGCGAGGAAAGCTCTGGGAGGTCCTGAAGGAGTTGGGAGTGCCCATTAATTTACTCCAGGCTATAATCAGACTGCACCAGGGCAACTTCGCCCAGGTACGCTGTGGGCGGGGCGGAGCACTGACAAATAGGTTTCCTGTTTCCCGGGGTGTTAGGCAGGGTTGCGTCCTTGCCCCTACTCTTTTTTGCCTGTATGTGAACAGCGTCATCTCACACTTAGCTAATGTTGGGGATAATGACGCCCCAGTCTTGGCAGGCAGGAGGGTACCAGCAATCATGTTTGCTGACGACACCCTCCTGCTTTCCAAATCACCCATGGGAATCCAGAGAATCCTTGATGGCTTCGATCTCTTCTGCAGGCAGCATGGCCTTGAGATAAACGCAGGGAAGACCAAATATATGATTTTTAACCCTTCACCTACAACCAGACCTAATCCATCCCTAAATTCTACGGTCCTAGAGAGGGTTAAAACATTTCAGTATTTGGGTGTAACCCTCCAAGAGAACCTCTTATGGGGCCCTCAGATCGCAAGGTCGCGATTAAGTCTCTCTCAACTCTCCGGGGCTATTCTAAAGGTTACTAACACCTCAACATATAAACCTATAGCTCCTGCAGTTGAGATGTATAAAGTGCAAATCAAACCTGCTGCACTTTACGGTAGCGAGCTATGGGGGCACCAAGCGGCAACAGAGCTGGTAAGTGCCGAAAATAGTTTTATGAGGCGTCTTTTGGCCCTCCCAACTGCAACTCCCCTGCTCCCCTTACGTCTTGACCTGGGTTTACCTTCCATTAGGGAGGATCTCAAATCCAAACCTATAAGATTCTGGCATAGACTCTGGTCAACAAAGGAGCTCAGTCACTACAGGCAAGATCTTGTACATGTTATGAGCCTAAACCACAATGACAAGATCCCCTGGCTAGCCTTTGTTAAAAAAGAATTGTATAGGCTTGGCTTTAATGAGCTGTGGGTGACTCCAGAAATTGGTTGTAACAAGGTCTCCAGGAAAAGACTAGTGGAAGTATACAAGGAACAAAATCTTGCATCCCACATGACTGCACTTAATATTGGCACCCTAACTAATTGTTTTACTCAATCCAAAAACTCTTATAAATTTGAAACTTTTTTGGATTTTATATATCCGATCATGGCAAGGAAGCTGTTCATACAGTGGCGGTTTGGCTCTCTACCTATTAAATCCTTCACTAGTAAATGGACCAATGGAGGGGATAAACTATGCCCTGGCTGCAATCTGTGTGATGAGGAGGAAATCCATGTTCTGTTTTTTTGCCCCACCTATAAATCCCCAAGGAAATATTGGTTGGTGCCCTTATGCAGGAACATGGCTATAAGGAACTGTTTGACATCCTACAGAATATTGAAATCTGACCCCTCCCCCCACATTGTTTTTGCAGTTTCAAAATTTCTCCTTGCCATGTGGCGTATTAGGTCCAAGCTGGTTAAGGATAAACCAATATAGAATGAATGTCCTTGCCTTTGCCCCACTGTAACATATGGCTTCTGTTGGTAAATGCCTTTTATTATATTGTTTATTTTAGTCCCATGTCATGAACTATGCTGTTCCCTGTTTATGTATTTTAACTATATGATTTTTTTTTAAATATTGCTGTATATATTTGCATGTATCTTTTATGGTCTAAATGGCCGAAATAAAGATTTTTGGATTGGATTGGTTTAGAAACAGGCAAGAGAGGTGCAGAAAGATGGAACAGCGGGGCAGAACTAGGCAAGAGTGGTGAAGAAAGATTGAAGAGGGGTGCAGAAAGAAGCAAGAGAGGTGCAGAAAGAAGCAAGAGAATTGCAGAAAGAACAAACAGAGGTGCAGAACAAGGCAAAAGGGGTGCAGGAAGAAGCAAGAACAAGGGCGGAGGAGTAGAGAAAGAGGCAAGAGGGGTGCAGAAAGAAGCCAGATGATCAGAAAGAAGCAAGAGAAGTACAGAAAGAGGCAAGAGTGGTGCAGAAACAGGCAATAGAAGTGCAGAAAGAAGCAACAGAAATGCAGAAAGAAGCCAGAAAAGTGCAGAAAGAGGCAAGAGAAGTGCAAAACAAGGCAAGAGAGTTACAGAAACAGGAAACAGAGGTGCAGAAAGAGGGAAGAGGGGTGCAGAAAGAGGGAACAGGGATACAGAACGAAATGAGAGGTGCAGAAAGAAGCAAGAGAAGTGCAGAAAGAAGCAACAGCGGTTCAGAAAGAGGCAAGGGGGTATAGGAAGAAGCAAGAGAGGTACAGAAAGAAGCAAGGGAAGTGCAGAAAGAAGCATGGGAGGTGAGGAAGAGGCTAGAGAAGTGCAGAAAGAAGCAAGAGAGGTACAGAAAGAGGTAAGAGAGTTGCAAAAAGAGGGAAGAAGCTGCAGAAAGAAGCAAGAGAGGTGAAGAAACAAGCGAGGTGCAGAAAGTAGAAGAGATGTGCAAAAAGAGGCACAAGAAATGCAGAAAGAGGAAGAAAGTTGCAGATAGAAGCAAGAGAAATGTAGAAAGAGGCATGAGAGGTGTAGAAAGAAGCAAGAGTGTTTTGCACACCATTAGTACCAATTCAACACCCACATGTAGCAATAAGTGGGTGACCAATCCAGCTTTGCAAAGGGCCTTCGACCAAGCTGTAACACTTATTGCTGTATTTTTGGTAACGTTTATGCCATTTGAACTAGAAACACATTTTTTTGTTCAAATCTGCAGAGTATGCGGCAAATGATGGATTTTGTGGCAAATGCGGAAAATTTATAACTATGCTAAAATCGCTGCAGCCAAACAGTCGCATAATTCGAGTGGCCTTGCTCATACCCCTGACTAGGTCCAGAAGTGCTCCTCAGTGGTTCCTTCTTTTTTTGTGTCTCAATGAGTTTACAGTTTAGTTTGTATGGAAATGAGGACGACTAAACCTGAGGTTACCACTTCACAACACAGACTACCATACCACATAATAACACTCCGTAACACATAATACCTCCCTACATAATTCCTATACACTAAATACACACATACTTTCTATCCAAATAATTTCACTGCACAACATACCATAATAATTCCATTACACACAACGTACATCCATTCTACTCGAAACACATTAGTATAAAACGTTTACATTTACAACGCCAATAGCTCTAACTCTCGCAAATGCAAGACCTGTTGCATTGCAATGCTTCTTTAACTAGGAGTCCGTACAGAGAGACGGCAACCGGGAACTACAGGAGGAGGGATTCCATAACAGAGCGCATCGCCCTGTTGAGAGACACACTCGTCTCGAGCCAGTCCAGTTATAGACGGATCCCCTCCCGGCTTATCTCCTGACACACCAGGAGTCAGAGTGGACAAACACGAAGATTTTGGCCTTTCATGAATACTGAATATCAAATAAACAGTACCTTCCACGTGACTAGTATAAAGGAACAGACCGTTTCTTTCCAGTCACATCTAGACTCGTGTCTCTCTCCGGCAAGCAACGTCCAATACTCGGATATTAGCCCAGACCTATCACCAAGCGCCAAGAAAGTATTATTCCTCAAGCCCTGAAGAGTCGTGTTGACTCAACTGTACACGACGAAACACGTGTCGGCTTTTCATTACATCTCTTGAGTCTGGAGAGAATAAATCATCTTCTTGCTGTATCAAGAACACACCAAAGATTCTGCTTCTGTTTCCTTATATATTTTCAGTCATTGTACTGTTGTGATACTTTGTTGTAGTAGCGAGAGCACACTTGTACAACTTTGTTTAGTCCCTTGACTTTTTAGACGGTTAAGGGTGTTTTTCCGCCTGCTCTGCACGCACTACATGTCTGATTGTCTATCAATACCCTGTAACGTATATCCTAGGCAGTGCGCCAGAGTAATCTGATTTTCTAAAAACCCCACTGAAGTGTCTCTTAACTAGTAGTCACGTTTGCAAAGTAGTGGAGAAAGGGGGCTGAGCCTCCGATCAGCACTCAGGAATTCCGAAGCGTAGGACTTACAGGAGGTACCAGGAGAGCTTCTTGGCCCCCAAAGTCCCTCACGAGCAAAGTGGACTTAATCCCCTAACCAAAAGTGTGCCAGGAGGCATGCTTGCAGAGTGGTGGGCAAATGGGGAAATGGCCTCCAAAGACCTCTTAGCAATCCCACTGTGTGGAACTTACTGGAGGTAACAGATGGGGTAGGTGGCCCCCAAGGAAATCCCTGGGGCCAACTACCCTTTGTATTGCCTCTACTAAGTCGAAAACAGCAGGATTGCTAAGTTCTAATAGCAGGCCACGCTCCCTTTGCCCACCACTCTGCAAACGTGCTTCCTGGCACGCTCTTGGTTGGGGAATGAAGTCCCCTTCGCTGCTGGGGGTCCTTACGGGCCGACTAGCCTACCTGTTACCTACAGTAAGCCTCACATGGTGTGATAGATGAGGGGGGGTCAATGCCCCCTTTTTACACCACTCTGCAATTGCGCCTCCTGCTTGGGTGATTAAGTTCACTGTAGTCCTGAAGCACTCAGGACGCAAGGGGACCTCATCACCCCACCAGCAGTGCCCTAAGAGGCACGTTTGCAGAGTGGATGGAAAAAGGGACATGGCCTCCAACAACCTCTCTGCAATCCCACTGTGTGATAGTGGTGAAAGGGGGCGGGGCTTCCGGTGAGTTGCGCAGCTTCCTTTATTTATTTATTTTTAGGAAGGGGGCTGTGTGGCCCCCCTTTTCCTGACCCATATGGGTTCCGTGTACCCCATTGCCCGGGGCAAGACCCATTTTTAATTTTTTTGTTTTTAAAAATACAATGGGAGGGGAGCATGCGGCCCCCCTCCCAAGGCCGATTCTGTCCCTGGGGGCCCCAAGGGCTAGGCCTTTGCTTATTTTATTTTTTTTAAAGGGGAGAAGGGCCGTGCGGTCCCCCTCTCCGTGCCGATTTCGACCCAGGGGACTCATCCTCAAGGGGCCTGGCCAATTATTATTTTTTTGTTAATACTTTTTTTTTAAGGGTGGGGAGCCGAACGGTCCCCCTCCCAGGCCATATCTGGCCCAAGGACCCCACCCCCCGGGGCTTGGCCATTTAAAAAAAAATCCTTTTCAGGAAGGGGGACCCGCGTGGCTCCCCTCCCCAGGCTGATTTCGGCCCTGGGGACTCCATCTCCCAGGGCACGGACATTCCATTTCAGAAATTAAAAAAAGGGAGGGGGCCATTTCTGGCCCCGGGGACCCCATCCCTGGGTCATGGCCTTCTTTACAGGGAGGCTGCAGTCCCAAACAGCTACCGCCTCTGTACCCCCAGGGAGCTGCTAAAATGCAGCTCCCTACGGGTAAAAAGCAAAGGGAACTCGCTTTGAACAAGTGAGAGCAAAGTAATCTCACGTGTTCAGAGCGAGTACACTGTTTGTTATGGGATGGGGAGCACTGCTTTCGCCATCCCATAGCAAACTGCAATGTCCCGGGGGTGGGCACCCTGGGACATTGCTGGAGACAGCCCTGCGGGGTGGGGTCCCCAGGGCCTTGGAGGGCTCCCCTCCCATGGTGCTTAAAGCCCCGGGAAGATGGTGGTCTCCGGGGCCGAGGGGCCGCAACAGAGCCCCGCACTTAATAATTTATGTATGCCCTGGGGGGGTGGTGGTCCCTGGGGCCATGTGGGGGGATCAATCCCCCATACTACATTTTTAAAGCAGATCCTCGGGGAGGTGGCTGTCCCCGGGGCTACCGAGGGGCCGTTGCCCCTCTTCATGTATTAACTATAGCCCGGGGAGGTGACGGTCCCCAGGGCTGCCTGGGGGGGGGGGGGCAGGAGCCCCCCATGCATTTTAATAAAAATAAATCCCCGGGTAGGTGGAGGTCCATGGAGCTGCGGGGGGGCTGCGGGCATCCAAGCATATTTTGCCATTGCCCCTGGGACCTAGCCCACCCGGGGGCTTAATTAAACGAAGTGCAGGATTTGCGCACCCAGTGCAAATCTCGACAATTTTTTTTTTTTTGGGGGCCTGGGCGTCCCTGTGGAACCCCCTGAGCAGATCTAGGAGGGTCAGGATGTTTCTACCCTGTCCTTTTCTTTTTATTTATAGCTTTTTACTTTTGGCTCAGTTCAACCGAGTCACAAGATGGCTGCCAACACTTCCTGGTTTGAAGTGTTGGCACCCAATTAGAGTCAGGCTTGAGATGGGAGGGTTCGTAGATCCTTCGCGGCCACCAGATATTAATATTTGTAAATATATAAATTTCTCAGGAACTACTCAGCAGATTTACACCATTTACACCATTTAACAAAAAGAGTGCTCTCTGGACCAAGAGCTACCTTTTTGCCAAATTTGGTGTAATTCCGTTCAGCACTTCGGACTGTAGCTTCGTCAACAGTTTCCTATGAAAATTAACACGGAGAAAACGAGTTTTGGGGCCCCCTCTTTTCTCAGCCCCCACTTGATGAATCACCCCGAAACTTTAAAGAAAATAGCTGACCTGAGCGGTCCATCAATTTTAAAAATGTAGCCAAGATTCGTCAAACGGTGCCAAAGATATTGGCAAATCGAAAAAAGCTTTTTGAATAGAAACAAGGTCCTAACTATAACTGCCTACTATATATATATATATATATATATATATATATATATATATATATATATATATATATATATATCAGAAATGCCGCTTTCAAATTGCGCTGCAACGAGTCTCGCCAGCCAACAAAAGAAACTCGGACACGGACCAAATGGGCTCCTGCTTTTCCATTTATTGCAGAGGTACTGTCATATATATATCCAAGCACCAATTCTACACTGAATTTCCACTCCTTGGGAAATGAAGAAGGCAGACCACCCGGTTTGAGGCAGAAGGAATTTATTTGAAAACCGCTCTGCTGCGACGCGTTTCGAGCACCTCCGTGCTCTTGCTCACACAATTTAACAGCAGCATCATATGCCTATAAATATATCTTCAAAGCATTCTCTCCATACTTCCTTGCGAAAAGAGAGAGATGGACCCAAACGGATAAGGCAGGAAAGTGTTTATTTTTCTTTCCCTCTGCGATGCGTTTCGAGCACGCTGTGCCCTTGATCACGCTATATATATGAGGGATGTTTGTGCCATATATATATCTATGTATATATATATATATCTATATCTATATATATATATCTATATCTATATATATATATATCAATATATATATCTATATATATATCTCTATATATATATCTATCTATATATCTATATCTATATATCTATATCTATATATCTATATATATACCTATATATATATATCTATATATCTATATATCTATATATATATATTCACTGCAAAAACCATAGGTTAGAGACCATATATAGTTAGCTGGACATTTTATTGACATAAAACCAATGAAATTCCATATATAGTTAGTTGCACTAACTATATATCGCGCACCCGCAATCCACTGCTGATGATGTCACATATTACATCATTCATGACATGGTCAGTGACATCACTGATGACATCACTGATGACATCTCAAATGACATCACTGATGACATCACTGATAACAACATCCAGTGATTTTTTGTTTCTATAAAGTTTAAATATGTCTTACATATTGAAGAATGAGTGGATGTGTAAGTGTCTGGACGAAGGATTTAGTAGGTGCATGACTGACTGTATGAGTGAGTGATTAAATGTGTCTCACTGAGTGCATGGGTTAGTGACTAAACTGTCTTAATTTGTGCATCATTATGTCTGTTGTTCTGTAAACTGCTGCATGTGTTGATCAGTAGCTATATGAGTAACTATATGGGTTATTGATTGATTGCCCAAGTATTTGTATGGGAGACTGAGTGTGTGTGTGGCTAGCTGGGAGGTGTGTGACTCTGTGCAGATCAATCTGTACTTGTATCAATGATTGTATAAGAAGGTAAGTATGTGTTAGTATATGTTTGAAAATGTAAGGTGCTCTATGTTTAACTGTATAGACAAGAAAATGGAAGTGTCATTGATTCTTTACAGGACTGACTAGGTGTGTGAGTAACTCCATGGATGAGTGGCAGACTGTGAGTGTCTGTATAGGTGTATGAGTGCATATGATAGTGTTGTAAAGATGAGTGATTGTATGTATGAATGATTGTATGGGTGAATGAGTGAAGGTGTGTGTAGACGTAGCAATCAGTGAGTGCGTATGTAGTAACTAGTATTGGTGTGTCAATGGTTTCAAAAATTATACTCTCTTTTTAACACTGGGTGAAACAGAGGTTATATTAAAATGTGAGGAGATGCATTGTATTGTCACATGAATGATATCATCAGTGATGTGGTCATTGATGTCAAATGAGATGTCATCAGTGATGTCATCAGTGATGTCATTTGAGATGTCATCAGTGATGTCATCAGTGATGTCACTGACCATGTCATGAATGATGTAATATGTGACATCATCAGCAGTGGATTGCGGGTGCGCGATATATAGTTAGTGCAACTAACTATATATGGAATTTCATTGGTTTTATGTCAATAAAATGTCCAGCTAACTATATATGGTCTCTAACCTATGGTTTTTGCAGTGAATTTTCAAGGTTTTGTAAATGCTAATTCCTAACTATATATGGTCTATAACCTATGGTTTTTTCAGTGAATTTTCAAGGTTTTGTAAATGCTAATTCCTAACTATATATGGTCTATAACCTATGGTTTTTTCAGTGAATTTCAATGGTTTTTTAATAGCAAATATCATAAGCTGTCGAATGTCAAGTACGTGGTAAGTAAAAACATTTTCGTGTTTATGCACACTGATCTGCTTTGAATGCTGCCCCCCACCCCTCATTTCTATTAGGAGTACTCTCCCTTTGCAGATAGTGAAGGGTAGTTAACGCAGCCCTTTGCCCCCTTTGTAATCCGTCGTGCCTGCTTCTCTCTCCATTTGATTGATTGTTCTCTTTGGTTCATTCTCTATTTACAAACAAGCACAGAGTCGCAATACTCTGTTTAGTCTTTGCAGATAGCGAAAAATCGTGTAAAAAAACAAAAGGAATCGAGCAAAATCAGTAGGCCACTAATGGGATCTCTTTTTGACCTCGCTAAAATAGAAACATTAGGAACAACCTGTTGAAAATAGCAATGCGTATGTACATAAGCGGCGTTCATTTGTGTTCACAGTACCCTTTGTTGATTGTTTCAATCGAGCATTGAATTGTTCGAAGTTGGTTCTCTTAAGGATCTTCTCTGCCTGCAAACGAGGAAGAATAGGAATATTCTCTCTCCCTTTGCAGATAGTGAAGGGTAGGTAACGCAAGCCTTTAACACGTCGTACCTATTTCATTCCTCATTGATTGATTGATTGTCCGAACATTGACTGTTTGGGAATTAGTTCTTTTTGGAGGTATTCCCTGTTTGCAAATAAACATAGGAAAATCTTTGCAAGTAGTGAAAGGGTACGTAATGCGGACCTTTCTCCCCCGTTGTAATCTGTCATGCCTATCTACTCCCCACTGATTGATGCACCTGTTTCACCCGGACCATTTACTAGAGATACGTCATCTGGCCCGACCAGAGAGCACCCCTAGTGAAAAGGACATATGCAATAATAACGAAGTGATCACTGTATCCTGTTAACAGAAACTTTAGCATGAAACAACCTGGAAAGAAAAGAATAGGAAAACGAAAATCAGTAGGCCACTGATGAACATGAACTTTTATTAAACAACGAACAAAGAAACGATAACATAACGTAATGATAAAACCTATTAATGTCCTAGAAACAAGAAAACATTAAAATATGCCAGTGGTGAGAGACCAGAAAAACAGTAAGAGAAACCAAATCACCCCTCGCTGTCCCACCGCCTGCCACGCCAAAAAAATCGATAGACTAGGGAAAATGCAAGTCAGTAGAACATCCGCCCCCACTCTGGAAACTTCCAAGGTGGGGCAGGGTTGCGGCTACGCCCAGCCGGGAGCAGCCCATATAAGGCAGGTCCTGCTGCCACGCCTCGGCCAGGAGATCCTAACGTAGGGTGTAGCCGGAGGAGAGGCCGAGGCCAGCGGGACCCGGCCAGGGGATTGCCTTTACAACGCTGAACAGTTGCAGGGGGGGGGAATGTCTCCTCGACCCTCCCCTCTCTCTCCCAGTCCGGCCGCGGTGGCCCTTGAGAGTTGCAGGTACTCCCGCCACATGCTCTTCCGGTCCGGCCACCAACGGTCGGGGGGCCGAGGACGACGGGATCCGGCTGCAGCCGATAAACCAAGAAACCCGTTCATGGGGCCACAGCCAGGGGCGTCCGGCCGACATCTACCGGAAGCCCGGCCCGAAGACGGACGGGACACTTCTTCTTTCATGAATAATGGCTGCGACAACACTGGGGGGGGATGTCTTGCACATGCCTCCGACCCCCCCCCCCCTCGTCCTCATCGCCTGGTCCGGCCATAACAAATCTCAAGCGAGACGCCGTGGGGTGCACTGGGAGGGAGAGACGGTGCGAACAGGCCTCTCCCGCCTCCCCAGGTGGAGGCTTCCCAGCTGCACCCTCAGCGCTCCAGGCGCCCGGAAAAGGGTTCTTCCACTGTGGCCATGCTGCAACGTCTCGCCCGGCAGGGTGGAGCCCGTCCGCTCATTTGACCCCGCGATCGCCAGTAGCTACCGAACTCTCAAAATGGCGGTCGACCTGGCAAGAGCGGGCCCAGCATAAAGAAATGGCCCGGTCACTGGTTGACTCCACCATGTAGTCCTCCACGACCTTGAAGATTCTAGAGGAGCCGCGGGAGTCTCCGACCCCCGATGGGGAATGACTGCCATGATCGCCCGTGGAGTGACGAAACTGTATCCGCGGGACGTCGGCGCTCCCATGCTGGCGCCAGCCTCACTTTGAATTACTAGAATCCTGCAGACCTCAGTTCCGGTGAAAGCACAGTGTGACCCGGTAGGAAAAATTGTTGCACCCCCTCCCCTTTTTCACTGATAGTTCAAACCACCGATCCTTTCCTTTGCCCTTTTAACGGAACTTTGGACTGCCTCCCCCTCTTTTACATTTTCTAGAGAAAACAAAACATTAACCACTACATTAGCATAGCAGTTGACACCAGAACTGTTTTCAAATTTAAAACCAACAACATCTTCAACAAAATCCTTTTTGTTTCTGCTGTGACCCTGCTATAGCACAGGCATTGTCCCCAGCAGTAATTCTGCGATGCCGGTAAGAATAGCTGTGGTGCCTACTGGACTCACTCACCCCCGCGGCGCCCCACGCCGTTATTTGCTGGGCGGCAACTTACTAGACATCACTTTCGTGCCATCTAGATTTCAGCGCGTTCTGCTGCCTTGGAACTATTCGCACAACAGACCGCTACTGACAAGAATATTTAATTATTGGTGCTGTCAATTTCAATAAATCTATTGGATAATTCAAAAGAAATTGCCACGGTCTCTTCGTTGTTTAAATGTTTTTACTGTTTTTGTTTTGTTGTATATATTTATATGTTATTAAAGTTTTATATTCCTACTACTTTGTTGGAGTGCTATATATTTTTAATGTGACACATAATTGTAAAAACTTTGATGTACCAAGAGTCATTCCTGGAATCTTCCGCTTCAGGCTCGGTCCCCTCCCCAATCACAATACAGGATGGTTTTCAGATAGTAGGAACACGTGTGGTGTGACGGATCTCATCGGGTGTGGGCCTTGATCTACTATAACTCCTTTGAAGAGGGGTGATTCTTTACAGCTGGGGCCATAAACTACATCTGCAGGGCTAGGTGATAGCCTGGACAATCGGACACAGAGGAAGAGGAGTGTCAGAGGGTGCGGTAGTGAATAGGGTGAAAGGGAGGTGTCGGGCGGGCACAGAGTGTGATTCTCAGGGAAGAGCAGCGCAGATGGGGGGAGGTTTATTGCCCATGCATAAGACAGAGAGCGGGGGTGACCAGTGCCTGGGGAAGATGCTTGCGAGGGTGAGGAGCCATGCTACGAATCGACAGCGTGCAGAGAGTGGGTCTGGTCAAGGCATCTAAAATGGCTGCCGTGCACCACAAAAGTGTGGCATTTCAAAAAAGGCAAGATGGCGCAAACAATGTTTTTCAACACTTCCTCATTTCCTTCGAATCGAACGTTAACAGACGTTGGGGCATATTACCAAAGTTAAGCGATATTTATCGCTAACGATGCTTACCAACGAATTTTTTACCGCTAAGCATCGTCAGAAATTATCGAAGATAAACCTTGCTATTATCAAGGTTTATCGCAAATGCGATAATAAACGGCCGCAATGCATGAATATCGCTAAAAACTCAGCGATATTCATGCATTACCGAGCTAATGCTCTTAGCCATGTTATCCACCTCCTATTGGATAACATGGCTAAGAACTGCTCAGGGCAGGTGTTACTTTTTGGAGATATTCGCGCTTAGCACGAACATCTCCAAAAGTTGGTAATAGGAGATAGATATCTTGCATGTTGTAATGCAAGTTATTGTGGTATATGGAACTCATACCATAATCTCTCAGGAAAGCAGAAACTGATCCTTTTGGGACCGCCTAAAAAGGCCCAGGGGGTGAGGAGTACTCTACTTTGCCCCCTTTTCACGTTCCGAACTATTTTATTTTACTCTCTTCTGTAATTACACAAAATAGCAGCGATAAGATGCATCGGAGACACACAGTGAGAGAAAGGAGGCCGGAGATGAAGAAGAGATGTCAAATACACATTGGAGATAATATAGTGGCAGAAGGGAAGTAAATATGAGTAAACTTACCATGTAACATAAAAATGTTGCACTCTATACTATAAGTCTCATTTTATACTACAATCACTTCGCTACAACCTCATAAATTAAAAATAAAAATGAATAATGTCTCAAACAATTTTTGATTTCTAAATATAAATTTATTCTTCAGAATTTTCTAAATTTGAAAGAACTAGTAACATGTCCTCATCAGCAATGTCCTCATGAAAAGTCTGCAATGATGATTCTTGTAACTCTATGGTCTCCAAACATTCGATAAATTCGCCATCAAGAGATTGATCAAAAAAATCATTCAAGTCATCTCCTCCTTGTGACAATATTTCATTATTGGTGCTGTCAATTTCAATCAATGTACTGGAATCATTCAAGTCATCTCCTCGTGACAATATTTCATTATTGGTGCTCTCAATTTCAATCAATGTAGTGGAATCATTCAAGTCATCTCCTCCTTGTGACAATATTTCATTATTGGTGCTGTCCATTTCAATCAATCTAATGGAATCATACAAGTCATCTCCTCCTTGTGACAATATTTCATTATTGGTGCTCTCAATTTCAATCAATGTAGTGGAATCATTCAAGTCATCTCCTTGTGACAATATTTCATTATTGGTGCTGTCCATTTCAATCAATCTAATGGAATCATACAAGTCATCTCCTCCTTGTGACAATATTTCATTATTGGTGCTCTCAATTTCAATCAATGTAGTGGACAATTCAAAAGAAATTGCCACGGTCTCTTCATTGTAAGCCATTTTATTTTGAAATTGCTTGCTGTAAATTGCAGAAAAAAATAATCACTTTCATTTATCGTTTTTAGTAATACATAATATAAAACTAACTTTATCAAGTATTTAGTATAACAGAAGGACTGCAAATAAATAACAGAAAACATTTTTCAAATTATCTTCAAGTGTACAACATAGTTCCCCTTACAAATTAACAACTCACCTTTTTAAAAGTAGGAGAAGTGTTAGTACTGTGTAAATCAAACACCAGAAATTCACCACCAAAAATTCCTCACAAATGTACCTCAGACAGTAGTATCACAAAATGGCTGTGGTTTCCTCTCATTTGACATATATACATAACCAATTAACTTTCATCACACACAAATACAAAACCAAACTAACATTTTAATTGGTTCTAAATTTCAACACTTTCAAATGTGTTTTCCCCATGCAATTTTCCATAGGACATTTACATACGTCTACAGCCTGAATGGCTGAACGGAATTACACCAAACTTGGCAAAATGGTACATCAAACCTAAGAGGTCAGGAAGGATCTACTATGCCCCCTTATGGTCATTTCCCCCTTCGCTTTGGCCTCCTCTTGTCTCTCAATCCTACCGAGAGACAAGATGGCGGCCGCTACGGACTGTTTGGAATGTTGACAGACGCCGGAGAACCAATCAGCTTCGCAAAGCTCCGTAACGCGAAAAGTACGCGAAGCGGAGCGCTGTTACAGATATATATCTGTTTTTTAACGTTAATTTCTCAAAATCCACTGGAGCACATATATTGAGACCTAGCAAAGGCACATCGGGCTACCAGTCCCTAATATTTTGCCAAGTTTCGTGCAAATCCATTCAGCCGTTCGATTATTATTATTATTTTTTGTTTTTGCCCCGCGGGGCCCTTTTAAAACCTCCACATCAAACGTAGGGGGTCAGCGAGGATCTACTATTCCCCCTTATGGTCATTTGCCCCTTCGCTTTGGCCTCCTCTTGTCTCTCGATCCTACCGAGAGACAAGATGGCGGCCGCTACGGACTGTTTGGAATGTTTACAGACGCCGGAGAACCAATCAGCTTCGCTTCACAAAGCTCCGTTGCGCGAAAAGTACGCGTACTGGAGCGCTGCCCAGTCCGCTGTTACAGATATATATCTTTTTTTAAACGTTAATTTCTCAAAATCCACTGGAGCACATATATTGAGACCTACAAAAGGCACATCGGGCTACCAGTCCCTACAATTTTGCCAAGTTTCGTGCAAATCCATTCAGCCGTTCGGGCTAAAAGTGAGGCCAACCGCCCTATGGAAAACTCAATGTTAAAAACACGTTTTGGGACCCCCCTTTTTTCTCGGCCCCCCCTTGACGAACCCCCCCCCAAATTTTCAAGGGCTGCTCAGAAACAAAATGTGCCATTTTCCTGAAAATTTCAGCCAATTCCGTCCACAAACGCCAAAGTTATTAGACATAGAATTTTCACAAATCCCATAGAGAAAAAATCCTAACTATATATACCTACTGGCGACCGCCAGTAGGTAATATATATATATATATATATATATATATATTATGGCTCCAGTTTGCACCGTTGCGAGGGTCACTCTTTGTGTCGGGTGCCGAAAAGAATGCGTCGGTGCGTCGCGTTTTAAAATTACAGCTCCAGTCTTTATAAACCTTTACCCAGCCGGGTCAGGAACAAAGACACAGCACTCCCGGGCTCAATTCAAACAGCGGAGGTATTTTATTTAGGCAAACGCGTTTCGGGACAGCGTCCCTTCGTCAGTGGTTCAACAGTGGTTCACGCAGTTTCATGTTTTTAAATGAGACGCCAGAATTAGTCACAAACATAGAAAACGGACTAGGGCGTCCACATTAACTTAGCGCCATCTTAGACTGGTTTCAATCTATGTTTTCGGCATTGTAATTCACAATTTTAGCTAATATTTACAGTTAAACATTTTGCCGTGTATCGGCCTGTGAACGGAAAAGCCCATTTTCATATTTTCATTCATGTAAGGGAATTTGTTTTTACACTCGGGGTTTATGGTGCAAACTATTCAATAGTCTCAATGACAATCATGGCCCATCGACCTTGATACAATTTCAACTGGGTTTTGCCTCGGATTAAATCTTGCCGTGTATCGGCAATGGCAGCCTTAATGGCTGCATACATTCACCCTGCTTCCCCAAGTATTACCCAAACAATGTTATCTGCAACAAATTATTTACAAAATAAAAGGTCTCATTATTTATGTGCTACCCGCCACCCATCTCAGTTCATCATGTATATACAATCATTGCACATTTTCTAAATTGCTTCAGTTCATGTATTCCCTTATCATAGGTTCTTAGTCCAGAAATTATTATAACTTTCACGTATTTTTACAGTTCATATCTCCCCTTATCCAAGGTGAGTTGCCATCTCCTCTCCCATGTTCAGGCCCCCTGGTGCCTTCGTTTCTAAATCAATAATGTAACGCGATTCAAGCCTTCTAAGGGTCTGCAATCTATTTCCTCCCCTGATGTTTTCCGGTACACAGTCTAAGCAGAAAAACCTGAGTAAGTCTCTGTTACTGTTGTGCTTGATCGCAAAATGTCTAGCGACAGGGTATGTAAAGTCCTTGTTCATAATCGCTCTCATATGTTCTAAAATTCTTAATTTTACAGAATTGATTGTACTGCCAATGTATTTTAAATGGCAGGGGCACTGTAAACAGTAAACTACATGATCCGTCTGACAGGTCATGAATTTGCTGATTTTCTTTTCACCTCGACAGCCTCTTATTTTGTAGGTGAGTGTGCGTTTGCTGAAGGCACATGCTTTGCACTTCCCGCATGGAAAGAAACCTTTGGCTTCCTTTAGTGTACCTTTGGTGTTTCGTACAGGTTCCAAATGGCTATGAACCATATGGTCCCTTAGGGATCTTGCCTTCCTAAAAGTAAATTGAGGGGTGACAGGTATGTCCAACCCCACAATATGATCTGTCTTTAGGATATGCCAATGTTTCGACATGATTGTCCTTAGTTTGAAGGAGTTCTCTGAGTAGGTTGTTACCATGCGAAATTTCCCTTCCACTTTGGGCCTTTCTTTCTTCTGGAACAGTGCATCGCGTGGCAGGGCCCTAACACGATTGAGGGTATCCTGTAAGAGTTTAGGTTTGTAACCTCTTTCCTCAAACCTGTCCATGCTTTCTCTGACTGCTAGATCAAAGTCCTCCCCATGGGTACAGTTTCGTTTCAATCTAAGAAACTCCCCATAGGGGATACTATTGATCAGTTTGCGGGGGTGACTGCTGGTGGCAAACAGCACACTATTCCCGGCTGTTGGTTTCCGATACAGGGAAGTTGATATTTTTCCGCCCTTTATGGATACCTGTAAATCCAAGTAATTAACTTGTGATTTACTAATGTCTCCCGTAAATCTAAGATTGCAGTCATTGAGGTTTAACAGCCCAATATACTCCTGTACTTCGTCTATGGACCCATCCCATACCAGGAACAGGTCATCGATGTACCTGTGCCAGGTCACCACTTTGTTGTTCCATGTGGCTTTGCTTGGACCCCAGGCTTCCTGCTCCTCCCACCAGCCCACGAATAAATTCGCGTAGCTGGGGGCGAAGCAGGAACCCATCGCTGTGCCCGACCTCTGTCTGTATAGAGTGTCCTGGAAAAGGAAAATGTTGTTATTTAAACAAAAATCAATGAAGTCTGTCGTGTCTCCTATATCCGAGACACGACAGACTTCATTGAGAAGATTGAAAGTCTGATATGGCAACCCTCCTGCTTAATGATAACGTTGGACATAACAAGTTTATACACGTGCATAGAGCATGGTCAAGGAATGAAAGCAATTGAATACTTTTTGGGAAAAAGATCACTAAAATTTGCAATGCATAACAAAATGATACTTGAATTCAAAACGAAAGTCCCGACCAGTCTTAACGGGGACGAAGAACTGCACGTACACTTATGAAGGGAATATCATGAACTTAAATAATTTTTGCAACACTGGAATTTTGATTTTGCTTTCTCATTTCTGTTTGATATATTGTTGCATCCAATCCTAGTCAAGCAAAATGGAACAAACAAGATATTTCAACAAACAAAAATGAGCTCGAATATACAATCTCTAAATTAGAGACTATAAAGCTGGACAGTGCAAAATTGCATGACTCTTTTTCTCAACCTTCGGAATACGAAGTAATGTACAATGTCTGAATCATTGAATGTAAAATATCATCTTATCGTAGAAATCGTCCTAATTAAATAATCATGTTTCTTATCGACCTCCCACACAAAGTAATAAGCCGCAGAGAAGGAAGATATAGCACTTAGCTATCACCCTACCCAATTTGGAAAAGGATTATCTAATCGATATATCCTTAGATATCTCCAAGAGATTTCTAAATCAATAATCAGCCAAACAGGGCTCACATATATAATCGGAATATACACATAAATCTGTGGCTTACTACTAATGTGGAGAAGTCGACAATGGCTAAATTCAAGCCAAGTATAAACTACCACTCCCACAATGCCTCCTAATAGACACAGTGGGTAGTTAGGTATACATAACAGAAAGCGAAAACGGACTTGCAACTACCGTGATCCGGAACATTTATTGTTCGAAACGCGTAGGTGAAGGAAGTTAATTGCTGAGCTGTAATAAATCGCCTTAACCATCCGAGAAGAGTGCGGTGTTCTTATTCATGTGTCTGAAGATATATATATATATATATATATATATATAGAGAGAGAGAGAGAGATATATATATCCCCAAAGGTTGCCTCTGGTTCAAAGACGCCACTCCGCAGTAAGGAGTTCACAACTCTTTTATTCAGGAAAGCTGCATTTTACAGCTGCTATTACCAAATCCCTGACATGTTTCGGAGCCACAAGCTCCTTCCTCATGGGGCAGAAATTAGTAAACGACGAGATAGCCACACCTCTTTTATTTCCCATAGTCGCATGCACTCTTCGGTGAGTAGCATGCTGGGAGATTTGGTCCAATTCTTCCCCATAGATGGGGTCAGTTCAGTTTACCAGCAGTTTGTGTTTCTTTTAATTGTTGTATATATATATATATATATATATATATATATATATATATATATATATATATATATATATATACAGCTCTCACTTGTCTCGTTTTTCGAAGAAAAGAGGAAGCACTCTCAGGAGCGGGTACAAAGCTTTATTACAAAACCCACAGCGACCAGACGGGTTTCGGCGTGTTGCCTTTATCCAACACGCCGAAACGCGTCTGGTCGCTGTGGGTTTTGTAATAAAGCTTTGAACCCGCTCCTGAGAGTGCTTCCTCTTTTCTTCGAAAAACGAGACAAGTGAGAGCTGTAATCTATTGCTGAAGGCACCGTCCGCGGAAGCACCCGTCCTTGAGTGCGTGAAGTGGGTGTAAACGAGGGAGCTTGAATATATATATATATATATATATATATATATATATATATATATATATATATATATATATATATATATATATATACACACACACATATATACAATACCAGTGGGGCTACACCCTATGCTGGACACAGATTTTTAGCTTATGTGTTTTAAGCCACGCCCTTCATTACTGCGCAGCGGGGCCCCCAACACTGCAGGGAGCCCCCTAATCAACCATCGGCACATGGATAATTTTAAGATATATTAGACTCAGTCGCTCCTTATTCTATTCATGAGGTTGGTGAGGGTAGGGGTAGGGATCGGGGGAAGGGATAATTCTGCATTACACCACTGCTTGGGTTGCTTCAATTGAACTAATTAGGCTAACAAACTGCCAGCAATCTCCGATTTATAGATGTAAAGGTCAGGCATAGAAATAGGGTCTGTGATGACAGGAAATGATGTGGTAATCCTAGATGGAAGGTAGTGAGTGATTATCTCTTCTAGTGCTTATTGGTTAATGTTAGACCTGGTATCATTGGCGTGAGTCTCCCTTCCATTTTTTCTGATTGCCTCCTCTGTTTTTGATCTGTTTGCTGGTTAGATGCTTTGGGCACTGTGCCACTGCTATTCAGTGCCACTGTGCAAGTGCTCTCTATGTTAAATTGATGCACTGATTAGTGACTCTATGATTGGGTTATTTGATTTACTTGTTAGACCATAGTACAGTGCGCCATGTGTGCCCAAGGCTTGTAAATCAAATGCTGCTAGTGGACTTGCAGCACTGGTTGTGCCACCCACAGAAGCAGCTTGTAAAGTGTGTCTCAGGCCAGCCATTGCAGAGCATGTGTGCAGTCTAGTACTGCCATGTCGACTTGGTAAGTGCACCCACTTGCCAGTTCCTAAAGCTTCCCTTTTCTTCTTATCAGACCCCCCTAAGGTAGGTCCAAGGGCAGGGTGCATTGTAAGGATACGTTAGGACATGCCCTGGTGTGTGTGGCATGTCCAAATAGTGAATTACAGCCATTTTCGTTTTTCACTATTGCAAGGCTACCTGTTCCCCATAGGCCAGAATGGCCAGTTTGATTATTACATCTTATAATCCTAACTGACTCAGGGAACACGGTAGAAATTCAAATTTAGTATGCCTGAACTCAGAATGATAAAATACATCTTTTAGTGAAGTTGGTTTTAACATTCTGTGTTTGAAAATAACACTTTTAGAAAGTAGGTATTTTCTTGCCTAACTATCCAAGCCTGCCTCTGCTAGGTAGTGTATTCCTTGTCTGGAGTTTGAGTGACAGGGGCTGGGGGATTCCAAGGAACAGAGTGATTCAGCACAGTGCTGAATAGAGAGATCTGAATCTAGATGGATTGGAGAAGTTGCCCCTGGGACCTGAATAGGGCTCCACAATGCTGGCTCCACCTCCTGTGGTGTGTCTGATGTCCCTGGCCTACACTGTGAAAGGAAAAGAAGGAGTCTTGTCAACAAAGTGCTCCGGGACTGACCAGAACTGGTTTGGGCTAGAGAACAAAGAGAATAGTAGTATAAATATGGGGACCAAGACCCCAAGATTTTAGATCAATTCTGGAACAAACCTTTTGCCATGGAGAAGAACCAGGGAAGCTGCAGGAGTTTGGACTGCCCCCTTGCCAGTGTGCTGTGTTGCTGGGTTGGCCTGCAATGGTTTCTTTAAAGCCTAGCAAAGGAGAAGGAACTTTTAAAGAACTTCAACATCTTGCAGAATATTACTCCAAGGGCTTGAACTTGTGCTTGCCTCCTTCTGAAGTCTCAGGGACAAAGGACTTCACCACCAGCTCCCCATTGAATTTCCTTGCTGGGAATTCCATCTGCAGAAGCCTGTGTGTCGCTGGGAGCTGGAAGCGCGACGCATCGAGAAGAAGCGTGTCGCCGCCACAGTGGTTGCCGCCACATCACCAGAGAAGCGTGCCTTCGTCAAAGCCGTTACCCGATGCCTCACCGGAGAAGCGTGTCGCCGCCACAAAATCGCTGTTGCATCACCGGAGAAGCGTGTCGCAGGGCCTGTCACGGCTCCAAAGCTACAGAGTTCGCCGCACGGCCGCCGGGCATGCACGCATCATCTTCACGTCGTCGCATCAAGGGCGCTATCTTATCACATCGCACCGGATTGTCGCATCGAATCGAGGCGCCATCTTGCCGCATCGTAACCGGGCCGCAGTACAAGAATCTACGCATCACCTCCTCTCCGGTAAGGATCAAGACGCATCCCCTACTCTGCGCAAGCATTGAGGCGCGACGCATCATCTTCCCCAAAGTAAGGAACCGCCACAACTCCCACTCTGTGAGCCTTTTGTTTGTTTTGCGTTACGCATCGAGGTACTTTTGTGAGAATTGTGTCGCATTTATCACCAACTTTAACTAAGTGACTTCTACCATCTTTAAGTCTACTTTAAGTACAGTATTGTGGATTTTTGTTGTTTGTGGTCTTGTGTTAAGTCTATATAAAGAATACTTATTCTTATAAACACCTGTGTGGTGTCCATCTGTAGTGTTTTCACTGTATTACTGTGTGTATACACAAATGCTTAACACACTGCCTCTGAGATAAGTCTGTCTGCTCGTGCCAAGCTACCAAGGGGGTGAGCAGGGATTACCCAGTAGTGCAATCCCCTTTCCCTGACTTAGAAGCAAGGGTCCCTTATTTGGTCAAAGGTGTACACCATTGCCAACTAGAGACCCCCAGTTCTAACAGTTTACATCGACCCCTTCCTGCCCCAATAGAATTTTCTTAGAAATCTACTAAGGGACAGATGTTATAAACTTTCACGCAGCTCAGAAAGCCAGGGAAAGAGCAGGAATGTGCCATAATTAACATTTACAGCATGTTCCTGTCCTTTGCTTGCGCCGGTGCTCTTTTGGCTGCCTAGAGCCAATGCAGGCACCCTTGCGTCATGCTGCAAGGGTGCCAGTGTTGTAGGCACGATTGTTTTTGTGCTGGAAGGGACAGGTTCCTGAACAAAACAATCCTCCAGGGCATTTCTTCTCTTTTTAAGTGTACTGCAGTAAGCAGTACACTTAGAAAGATGAAACAACGAGGAGAAATAAAGATATTTCTCCTCGTTGTGCGTCACCTGGGGAGGTGTAGCATTTTGATGCATTGCGTGGTGCACCAGTGTTGGTAAATCTGGGAATGCAAACAATGCACTAAGATAGGTAGGGGAGCTCAGGGAAAAGTTTAAAGACTGGCGCAGATAAAATCCCCAACACAATTATATATCAAACAGATAGTCTGTGGGTCTATCAAGCTCAGAGAAGATCTCGAGAGCAGAGCCAGTACAAGCAACACACTCTGACTAAAACATGGAAAAAAGTCCTACTTAAAAGGACGGAATCCCATCACCCACCGAGGTGGCATGCTCTTGTGAACATAATTAGTTCTCCATAATTGGCATGTTTAATTTACTGGCAAGTCCCTAGTAAACTGCACTGAGTGTGCCAGGGCCTGTAAATCAAATGCTACAGGTGCGCCTGCAGCACTGAATGTGCCACCCACATGAGGTGCCCTGGAAAGGTATCTCAGACCTGCCACTGCATTGTCTGTGCGAGTTTGTAAATTGCCATGTCGACCTGGCAAGTGCACCCACTAGCCAGGTCCTAACTGTCCCTTTTCTTACATGTAAGGCACCTCTATGGTAGGCCCAAGGTCCCCTCTGGGCAGGGTGGAGTGTATGTGAAAGGTAGGACATGTACTGGTGTGTGTGACATGTCCTGATAGTGAAATAATGCCAATTTAGTTTTTCACTATTGAAAGGCTATGTGCCCCATAGGATAGAACGGGAAATACTTTGTAGCATCTTAGAAGTGTCACTTCACATTGGGACATGGTAGAGAAATAAAGTTTAGGCTCTCCGAACTCAGAATTTAATAACACATCTTTAAGTAAAGATGTTTTTAAATGGTGTGCTTAACCTCATGGCTGCTATTGATATTCCTCTCCTGTGCTGGACAATAATAGGAATGGGTGTGGTCATGACGAGATCAGCTCGTCATGAGCACACGAGCACCGTGAATCATGACGAGCTGAGCTCGTCATGAGCACGGAAGGGGTTAAAAATGCCACTTTTAGAAAGTACATTTGTATAATAGGGAAGTACCTGAAATCCAAACTATTTTGTAAAAATGACCACAATATATGCTTTTCGTGGTACGGGTTATTTATTTACCCTTTTGTTTTTTCTTTCATTAATTTTTAATTTGAGTAGGAAACTCTCTTATTTCCAAAAGAAACATGAAAAAGGTCTAAAAAAAATTCCAAATTATAACCACATATAGACATTTACAATGGACCAAATCAATAATAATCCAATAACATACATTCAATAATTGCACAATACGTCATGTAAATCATGTTTGTTTATACAATTTATAGAAAGAATTATTATGTAGAACCCAAAGGCTGAACAATTTGCAGATAAATTCAATATGAATATCCTGATTTAACAGTTCGACTGATTCGTATCAAATAGAGAATATGCCGACGCGTTTCTAGCCACGGTTAATTCCTTTACGGGCTTTCATCAGGGCTTCTTATTAAAAGCATATTGAAGCAATCTTCTGGTAGCCTCTTAGCAGAAGAAAACAGTATAACGTCAATCAATCCTGGGGTGGCAAGGCCGAGGTTTTACTTTTTTTTGGTGAATTATTCTCTCGTTTTTGGATATGCGTTATTTTTCTCTCAAAAGATGTCCTGTATTGTGAGTCATGCCATTCACATTTGTTCCATCTCTTATAGCGAGCGTCCGTTTTTGTGATCGTCCAATTATTATTCTGATATTTTATAATTCTTTTAGTTCAGGGCAAAGCCGTATTCTTACTTTCCACCAACGCCGGTTGCCACCAAACGGTTACTGCGCGCCAGAAACTTTAGAAAGTAGGCATTTTCCTGTTTAACCATTCTGTGTGCCTTTGCTTGTTTGTAGATTGACAGTCAGGTTTTGGAGTGACAAGAGCTGGGGTTGTGCATTCACTGTAGACAGGGGGTTGAGGTGTGCCAGCCCCTTCCTGGATGGCTCAGAGCTGAGCTGAATGGGGCTCGGCTGCATTTAGAGTAGTGGGAGGAGATTTCCTTGCACCTGAATAGGGCCTGTCTCCCTTGCACAATGCTGTCATACTGCACCAGTGAGGACAGAACTGGTTTGGACTGGGCTCAGAGACCCTTGCACAAAGAGAACAAAGACAAAATGGGTTATAAGTTGTAGACCTTAAAGCCCAGAACTTTCGAGTACTTCTGGACACAAGAGGAACCATTGCCAAGGAGAAGAGCTGATGAGCTGTGAGAAGGAGTACTGCCCCTTTGCTGTGGGCTGTGTGGCGTTGGAAGTTGCTGTTCCTACCACGGAAAGGACAAAGACTGGAACTTGGCTGTGAACCTCCTTGAGGAAGATCTCTAAGGGCCTGTGAATGCTGGCTTCCTGTTCTGAAGTCCCAGGGACAGAAATACTTCACCCCAGCTCCCATGAACTCTGTTGCTGAGAGTTCTGACCTATTCCAGTTGTGGCCATCTGAAGGGTGTCCCTGCTGTTGGGAACTGGAAAAAAAGAAGAACTGAAGAAATTGACGCATCGCTCTACTTGCTGCTGTTTTTCCGACGCAGCACGAGGAGAATCTCCACGCATCACTGCGCTGCTGAAGAACTGATGTAAAGCCTGTCGCGGCTGCAAGAATCATTGCATCGAGGGATCGGGGCTGAAGAAACTGACACAGCGCCGCTTGACGACGATGCATCGATCGCCGAAGCATCCCCGAGTTTCACGCACCTGTGTGGCAAGTTTTCCTGACGCATCACCAGCAGACAAGAATTTTCTTGGAGTCAAAGCATAACTTCCCCCTACAGACTGGATTCAATGCATCACTTCTCCCTGAGTGCAGCAGAACTGTTGTATGGAATGGAATGGAATGGAACAAGATTTGTGAATCGCATGGCTACCCGGGGGCATCCCAGCGCTGCAGAGTTAGCTAGAGAACAGATGAGATTTAAGGGAAAAGCCAGGTTTTCAGGAGCTTGCAGAATTTTAGTGAGTTAGTTTCCCTACGTATGGCAAGGGGAAGGGAGTTCCAGAGCCTGGAGGCGCTGTAGGAGAAGAGGAGGCCCCCCGTCCAAACCTTCTTGAATCTGGGAGTGTCGACGAAGTAGAGGTAGTCAGAACTTAGCTTTCTGTTGGCTTTATATGGTTTAATCAGAGCTCTTAGGATTCGGCGCTTACCTTGGAGGATTCTGTGTGTAATACAAAGGGATTTGAAGTTGACTCTCTCCTGAGCAAATGGAGGGTGCTTATGGCGGGTTTAGCAGAGCACCGATTTTTAGTGCCTGTGAGAAGTCTGGATGCCGAATTCTGGACTACAGTTTAGAAATAACTAACTGTTTTAGGGGTTCAAAGATAGAGGGCGTTGCCATAGTCCAGTCTGGACAGGATGAGCCCCTGAATAAGGAGTTTTCTAGAATGGGCAGGTAAGAGGGGGAGGATTTTCGGTGTGGTTCGTAGCAGGCCGAAACAGACTCCCGCTGTTTTCCTTGCTTGGGTATGAAAGGTGAGATCCTGGTCGAGCCAGATACCCAGGCTTTTTATCCCTTTTTTAAGAGTGGGAGCTGGATCCATACAGGTCGGCCACATAGAATTAGGGGTGAATTTTGATTGATTGCCCAGCACCAGAAGCTCAGTTTTTTAGCCGTTGAGTTTACGGTGAGATCTGTTCACCCAACTAGAAATTTCTTTGAGACAGGAGCACAGTTTTTCCGGGGAATGGTCCAACTGATTCAGTGAAACAACAATTTGGGTATCGTCCACGTAAGTGACCAGTTTAATTCCGAAAGGGGCTACTATTTCCTCCAATGGGGATATATACACATTAAAAAGTATAGGGCTCAAGGACGAGCCCTGAGGAATCCCACATTGGAGTGGAATAGCTCTGGAATGAAAATTGCCTTCAGAGACCTGGAAGGTTCTATTTTTTAGGAATGATTTCAGCCAGGATAGGACTGACCCTGTAACTCCTGCTAAGCCGGTGAGCCAGGATACGGTGATTCACCGTATCGAAGGCTGCACTTAGATCCAGGAGGATCACAGCTGCTGATCCTCCTGAGCCAAGAATCTTCTACAAGTGCCATCAGTGCAGTGTCAGTGCCCTGGCCAGGGAGGAAGTCCGTCTGAGAGCAGTGTAGAAGTCCACCGAACTCAAGGAAGGCGGAGAGCTGTCGATTGACAAATTTTTCCACCACCTTGCTAATTCCTGGTAGTAAGGAGATGGGCCGGTAGTTACCCATCTCAGTGGGATCAAGGTGTTTTTTTTTAACAGTGCCTTACTATGGCTTTTTTCCCGTTCGGGGAACAGTGCCCTGTATTAGGGAGGCATTAATTAAGTTGGTAATGGGGGAGTTGATGGTGGATGCCACTGACTTCAAGATGTTGAGAGGGGCCGGGTCCAAGGGAGAACCTCTCTTGATTGATTCTAAAATTGGGGGAGCAGCCCGTAAGGGGGGAAAATGAGTCTAAACAGAGGACATTGTTTTGGGGTTCTGGTAAATAGGGCTCTGGTAATTAATCATTATTTGGGAGAGTTTTTAGGATATTTTGGATTTTGGTGGCGAAAAATTCTGCCAGTTTATTGCATCTACGACCAGAGGGGTCGGGGACTTTCAAAAGTTTTGGACAATGCGGAATGTTTCCCTAGAGGAGTTAGCGGAGGATTGAATTTTTTCTTCAAAGAAAGCCGCCTGAGTCGTATTAGCGTTTCACCCTGTGAGTGATCCACATTCTAACCGCAGACTTCCTGACCCTTGGCTGGTTCGTCCCGACGGATTCACTGCGTTCTCGGATCAAAAATTCTAGATCCCTGACTGCCAAAGACTATTTCGCCGCGATTCTTTCACGACTTTTATCTTGACTCGCTACAAGATTCAGCTTATGGGCGGTTAGATGAATCCCGCTGGATCCTATGGATCAGGGCTGAGAAACTACTCCCTGACAGCACCCAAAAACAAGACAACCTCGTCCTGAAGGTGGTCCACATTAACTAAGGACCTAAACGTCGTCGACCCTACAGCGCAAATTATAGGCGCATCCTGTTGTGACTCCATTGAAATCACGAACTGTATTATAAAAAGTCACTGATTTTATGTCACATTTTTGAGCTATTCACTGTAAATATTTCACCTTGCGCCGTTCATCGCTGTTCACCTTTTTTCACTTGCGTCGCCACATATCACTTGTATATACTGAGCACCAAGTTTTGTTGGTTGTCATTTGAATTATTCTACTCTGTGCTGTATATAATCATTTCCATATAAAATGCTTCTCTTTCTCTTGTTGAATATCAAAATATAACAAATTAACTTTGGAAACTAATTTATTTGAATAAGTGTCTCCTTTCCTTGATCAATGTAATGCTTTGTGCATGCAATATAATTTGTCTTTTCATTCATACCGTTTGGGATATTGTTTTTTCCTTATATGAGTTGTATTAAGGGCAGCTTTATAAGATATGATGGCTAATCTGTATTCAGTTTTTTTTATGACTGGCAAAGCCTTTCCTGCATACTCTTTCTAGTTTTTTGCATTGTTTTTTCATATTACGGAGTTCAGGGGTTACTAGGCAGATTGGAAGGTTCCGCTTTTTTTAAATAAGATTTTTTTTGACAGTACTAGGTCCAGAGAATTCTCGATCCATATGAGAATTTCTTATCTGCTATTAATGGGTCTGAATCATATGTGGGAGTGGCTAGTTCAAGTTCGCGTCTCCAGTCATCTGGGGCTAGTTTGGACCAAGGTCGTTCTAGGATGCGTGGGGCTGGCACATTGGGGTCCTCAATAAAAGTTTGCCAGATGAATGTTACTAAAATGTGGTCTGACCACGGGAAGGGTGAAGGTTCCATAATTGTTAATTCAGTAATGTTTGAAAAAACAGGGTCTAAAAGGTGACCTTTTACATGTGAGCTTGGGGAGAGCCAGGTCTCTGTCAGAAACAGAACATTCGGTTTTGTGTCCTGAAGGAATATGGAAATTTCCAGGGAATGTTTAGGCAGGGATCTGCTAACCGGGTTCCCTGCAGGGAGTGGAGTTCCCTTTGGTGAAAGAACATAAGGGCAGTGGGTGCAGTGGCTTTGCAATTCCTCCAGGGAGATTGTGGCTTTGGGGCCTGCCTGATTTGGAGTAGTTTATCCCTGGAATAGCGTAGGGGGACTGTGGGAGAGGGGGCAGAGGTTCCTAGCCCTGGGCCCGGTCTAGCGCGGACGGGCGCAGACGGGCTTGCCTTTAGCACGCCTCATCACGTTTTAAACACGAGCGATTGAAACTAAAGCGCTAACCGTCCAAGTTGCACACCAGCACTTCCGGTCTGCGTGGTCTTCCCTCCACTCAACCGGAACACTCCGTGGTGGACCGGGGAAGACGCAGCCTGGTGCCCGTGTGAAGACAGCGAGTGGTAAGTGAAGTTAAAAACCAAGTGCGGTGCTTTTAAAAACAAGAATAAGCTGAGCGTGAGGTATTTTGTGCAGGGCAGGGGTTCAGTATAATTACATCAAAGCTGGTACAGTGCAGTAACCATTGGCAATACAACAAAGTAAATAGTGCAATTCGGGAGCACTTTACCAGGAGCTCCTACCTTGAACTAAATTACCCAGGTCAATATCATCTAGCGCATCCGCTGCGTCAAGGTGTGCATCACGTTTTATACAGGAGCGCTTGAAACTGCATCACCTCGCCAAGGTCTCAGGAACTGACACATCCCATCTCTACGGCTATTAGGCTTTGTAAATTTTTATGCATCTGCAGGTACTTTGTGTAGAATCACGCATCCATAATTTTCTATGGACCAACTTATTTGAAACCTTTTTAAAGTCATATTTGTTTTACATGTATGTTGGATTTTTGTTGTTTTGGTCTTGTTGAGTTTATATAAAGATACTTGATTTTTCTAAACTGGTGTGGTGTCAAGTTGTGGTGTTATCAATGTATTACTGTGTGTGTTGAGAACAAATACTTTACATATTGGCTTTGGGATAAGTCTGTCTGCTCGTGCCAACCTACCCAGGGGGTGAGCAGGGTTTATCTAAAGTGTGTATCCCCTTACCCTGACTAGAAGCAAGGGTCCATATTTGGACAATCTACCTACATCTGCGAACCAGAGATCCCCATTTCTAACATGCAGTATCAAAGCCTCTGGGGTGGCATCCATAATCTCTTGCTGTTGCTATTTTAGAGAAGTATTGAATTAGTTTATCAAAATATTTGGAAAAAGTCATGCCTGATAGGCTCAAGAGTCTTACTTTCGTACATTAAAACTAGGGGCAACCAATGTTTCTAAGGCAAAATTCAGATTTTTAGCCCAGACTAACTTCAACCATGGCTGGCAGAAGAAATCCGGGTTTATGTAGTTCAAATAGGGGTGGCCACGGGGAACCCCCAACTTTCCTTCTGCTACTATTGGCACTGACTTTGTTCAACCTGGTCACAGAGGTCGAGGAAGCACTGACAGGAAAGGGAAGTAAACAAGATTCAAAAAGCCCTATTTACTTTTTTTTTGCTAAAATGCACTTCCTTTCCTCTCGGCCCTCAGCAGGAGTCTTTTGAGGGACGGGTAAAGGGTTAGACTGTGAAGTCACTGGAAGTAAAAGTTGCATAATGTCACTTCCCCAGCCCCTGCCTCAAAGGTTGTGTTAGAAATATGTGCCCTTAACAAGCCTTGCTCTGATAGGATGGAACATATTTTAGTATTTTTTCTTTGGTAACATTATCTTCGAAAATGTGATAATTGTTGAAAAATAGTTTTAAAAATCTACTTAATTAATAGTTTAACTGTGCAATATTATCTCGATTTATATAATGGATATATATGGAAAGAGTGAGCGACTTTACAAGGGGCATGGATGGATACGTGAAAAGGCCGTTTAGTTAATGTAACAAATGTTGGAATTAATTATTTTACCTTCAAAGTTTTCACATTTGCAAAATCTGCCTGTGGGTGAAATTTCCTGCAACAGACATTTCCAATACAAACTTCTTTGCCAGCGAATTCTTCTGCAACAGCGTATGACTTGTTGGGCTTTTTCTCTGAGCAAATCTACTAATTGCAAGAATTGTCACCAAATATTTTGGGGGATATTCTCAAGGACAAGCGATAACTACCGCAAACGCCAGTTAGCAGCAGTTTTTTATCGCCGCCTAACCCTGTAAACTATCGCCCTGTAAGCGATGTATTACAAAGCTGTCGCTACATCGTGATAGTATCACGGAAAGGTAGTGAAAACTGCAGCTAACATCAGCGCGATGGCGATAGGAAATACGACGTTGGCAAGCAATAACTACCGATAGGCCCATTAGCGGTAAAAAAACCTCATGCTAGTCAGCCCAACGTGCGTTTTTTTTCCTCAAATGCAAAAAATAGCCTATCAGTCAACCTCCATTATAAAATAGGCATAAAAACCAACAAACTGCAGAATGGAGCAGCCAGGGCGAAGTGCAGCACACAAAAACCCCTGCAAGCCAGCCAACATCCAGGATGACCAGGATGAAAGCCTTGATGCCTCGCTGGACTGGAGCCTGGATGCCTCGCTGGACTTGCACCTGGAGCCTGGATGCCCTGCTGGATCTGCGCCTGGAGTCTGGATGCCTCGCTGGACCTGTGCCTGGAGCCTGGATGTCTTGCTAGACCTGCGCCTGGAGCCTGGATCCCTCGCTGGACCTGTGCCTGGAGCCTGGATGCCTGGATGCCTGGCTGGACCTGCACCTGGAGCCTGGATGCCTCGCTGGACCTGCACCTGGTGCCTGGTTGTCTCGCTGGACCTGCATTTGGAGCCTGGATGTCTCGCTGGACCTGCGTCTGGAGCCTGGAGTGGGATGTGGAGGAGCTGTGGAGTCGATGAGCCATGGCAGTAGACATTGAGGTGCGATGATCACCAATACCTGGTGGTGAAGTCTGGCAGAGCGCATGGAGGCACGTTGCTGACCTGTGTGAGAATACCATCTTGCGCACCTTGGAGCTGTCAATAGTAGAGGCGCTCATGCGCCCCAACGGAGGGAGGTCTGCATTGCATACTACGATCCACCACTACACCGGGGTGCACGGAGGGGATTACCAACGGTGGGTGCCGCCTCTCTGCATCACATGCTGGATGATGTTGGGTTGGCCGGACGCTGTGGAGAGTGAGGCCCCTAAGCTGCACCGAACTTGTGTGGCGTGAGTGCTGCAACTTCATGCTTAAGGGGGCGCTGCTGCATCAACTGCATCAGGATTGGGAGGTTCACCAGCAGACTTGGCATCGACCGCTGTACCCAGGCTTGTGAAATCCCTCCTGGCTGAGGCTCCTGCTGGCTGAGCCACAGATTTCGAGAAAGTACAACGGATTCCCCCACAGTGTCAATGTCCAGGTATAGAGAAGGTGGTACGTGTAGCACAGGACGCCTTGGGGTCGAGTCCCCCAGGCCTAGCACATGTAGATGACGCACCCCCAGTGTTGGCTCATCCGTTATGGCAGGAGAGCGTCGCCCCACTGCTTTCAAGCAGTGCTGAGGAGGATCAATCATCACATGATGATATTTTACTGATGTAACCGTGTTATGTTTCCCTTGTGGGTGGGAGGGTGGGTAGGACTGCTCCAAGCACGGGGCAAGGCATGGCCGGATTGGCATGCCCACTCAAGTGTGCAATTACTGTTTAGTCGGCCCAATAAGGCCGCCCAAAGCAGTCATGGGCACTTCCCTGTTCGCAATGCAGGATGCATTACAGCCTGCATGGAGAACATGCCCACTGCTCCAGCCTCTAGCTGCATGCCTTGTTCCGTTGCCAAATACCAATCTCACAGCCGCATTGCAGTGTTGTGATTGGCTCAGGGGAGGAACCCTGGCTGCCTACTCCCTGTTCTGGGAAGAAGACACAGGCGAGCAGGAGCAACAAAGACACAGGACCCACTTCGAGGTAAGACTTCCCTTATTACAATTTTTACAACAACCGCTCACACACACATCCCTGTATCCATGCCTCATCCAGTGTTCTTTCCAGCGTTTACCACCTCACAGCTGTCCAGCCCCCCCAGCACTTCTCAATGGCGGCTGCTGTGCGCCCATGCACAGTGGACATACCACACGTGTGCCAAAGGCACATACAAGATTGCGAAGCATGCCATAACATCTCATTCCATTCCCATGTATACTAATACTAGGCACATTGCAACAGTAGAGTAGGTGTTGCATTGCAGAGACATCAATATCACTATTTCCACATCAGTGAGTGCAACCCAAAACTAACCTTTGCACCCCAAACCCAACCATGAACCCTGGAATTCCTTTTTGAGCCCCCATAACACACCCAAAAATCAAATTTGACCCAAATGCACACCCCAATTTTCATATTTTACCCCAAAACACACCCCAAATTCCATATTTTACCCCAAAACACCCCCCAAATTCCATATTTTACCCCAACACACTCCCCAATTTTCATATTTTACATCCAAAACCCATACCCACCCGAAAAACTTTAAATTACCCCATTACTGACCTCACAGTACAATGTAAAGGCACCTGCGTTGTCGAAGTTGCGTTGTTGACGATGTACTGCCTGCGTTGTAATGGTTGTCTCCCGTGCCAAAGGCAACCCATAGGCTACACCACTTGCATCCGTCTGCCCCTGGACCGCGCTCTGCACTAAAGAGCCTTCCACTTGCACACTCCACCGCTACAACGTCAGCACCCTCCTCGCCATCAACCCTGGATACCACCTCGCCTGCCAGGGCCAACCTCTGCTCCGGATTGGACATCGCCATCGCCATCACTGACGGCTGCAGTAGCGCCCGCAAGGAGCACCCCGACCATCAAGGAGGAGGCATTGCCATCACACTTCGACTGACCACGCACTCTAATGACCCAAGGGTGACCATGGACCACCTCAACTCCCAGAACTGGACCAAGCCCGAGCACATCCTCGGCGGCAGCCTCATGTGCAGGTCCCCCGGGCCATGGCCCCCCATTCTCCAATACCATTGTAGACCTCATTGCACCCCAGAGTCTCCCATCAACCGAAGACATCCTACTCGGTGAACTCAAGTTCCACCTGGACAACCCCAGTGACCAGGACACCAACCCTCCTGGGGAAAGTCCCCTACATCAGCCGCAAGTCACCTCAACAAGCCACATAGCAGGACACACGGTTGAGCACGTCACCTCCGCCAGCGGGAACTTCAACTACAGCCACAACACCGGTCTCTCCTGGTCGGACCATCTTTGGTAACATCACGTCTTCTCCTTGCCCACCAGACGCCACCACCATCATCGCATCCCCTCGCAGCTGGATCAAGGCCACCGAAGAATGTCTTGTCCACTCCCTCCGCAACAACACTCCACCAATGCTTCCAAACGATGACACAGCAGCACGCAACCACCACCGATGGATCTCCAACAGCGCCGACATTCGGGCACCCCTGATAAGCAGCACTGAGTCAGTACCTTCCTCCTGCTTGATGGCAGGCATGAGGGTGACGCAGTGCCACAGGGATAGGCTGGCCCCATGCATTGCTGGAGTTGTGTCATGCTTGACTTTAGCACAGACCATATCGGTCATTACTTGCGTCATGGAGCGCTGTCTGATGAATACTGAGAATTCCATGCTGTTGCAAGAAGGGTGTAGTGAGAAGTGTTGCAATGCTGTCTTGTTGCAGCACTGCAACACTTTTCATGACTAGGGCCTGGGAATGCGCACTATCTTATTGATGGCACGCATTCCTACACTGTAGTTTTGTTGCAGGGCAGCGCTGCAACATTGCTTGCAAAGCTGTCCAGCACCAAATCATGCTGAGATGTGGCCCCAAGCGTTATCCCCATTTTTAAGACCAGCTATTTTCTGGTCTTAAGTAACTGTCTCTAACTGCAGTTAGAGCCATTTTTTGGGGGTCTTCAGAAGTTCACGGATCCCGTTGTGAATATGGAGTAGTGTTGTTTGCGGGCGTTTTTGCACGGGAATGCCTCTCCTGCATATACTTATCGCTAACAGAAGTTAGCAATCTTTATAACGGACGTTTTTGCCAAAAAAACTGTCACTAACGACTGTTAGTGACAGCTTGGTAAGTCCTCGTGAATATGCCCCTTTGTTTTTAACTTTGGAAAGTTGCTATGAGCGAACTTTACAATTTTTGCACATGCCTCATTAATGTTAGTAGTTAGTAGTTATTTCTGAAAGAATGCTGAAGTGCTCGGCTGATTGACCTAAAGATAAGAGGGAGGCGTGCATGAACGAGGCTGGACAGTACCCAAAGCCCAGAGACAGGGTTAGTAGTGTACCTGCAAAGCGAGGTGGAAGTTGTAGGCAAGAAGTGCCATGGGAGTGCATACATGCCAACATTTCAACTTCGATAAGAGGGAGAAATATTCGCGGGCGGAAAGACATGAATAACGCGTAACACGAAACAGGTCAGGCGTAACACAAAATAGATTGGAGGCACTGGTGGCTGGTGGCATTTGAAAGTTGTGGGCTGTAAACATCTGTGGGAGTGTACCTTAACGTGTGTCAGGAGCACAAAAAAACGCTATGGCAGGCAAAGGGGGTGTGACAATATTTCAGGAGCTGGTTTCTGGCAGTGCCTACTTCTAGTCACAGTAAACCAAACCCTAGTGCCTGCTGAAGCCCACCGAGGAATACTTTTACACAGCATAGCCAGGCAAAAAGTCCTCGCCCCTGGGCCTGCCTAAACTCACATTAAGCCAATAGCTTTAGGACGGGCTGGCAACTACAGGAGGCGGGGAGAAAGGGCAGAGAGCAGAGGTCATTTCCGAACTCAATTTAGCTCTAACTTACCTCAAGCCGATCATTCTGCAATTCGCATGGAATCGGGTTTTTCAACAACAAGAATCGGGAGGCGGGAGACTAGCTATCAAATCGGTAGTCTCACGCCTGAATCGGGAGGGTTGGCATGTATGGGAGTGGGCTCATTCATGGCTTTAAATAGGGTGGGGGCAGTTGAGTGGTACTTGGAGTGGCTGGCAAGCAGATGGATCTTTTGGGAGTACTGTGATGCTTTGTGACAGGATAATTTAGTCCAGCTACTGAATGAATTGACCGAGCGAGATGACTTCCCATCATGCACGTCACCTCTGCCATGCACCATATCCCCTCCCCTAATACATACTCAACCTTGCCATGCTACATACCACCTCACTTAAGTCCTCCCTCGAAGCAACCTCTATCCCGCCAGGTGCCCTAACCAGAGTTTAAGGCACCTAAACCTCTCCCTTAATAGTCCCTTACAGCACCATGGTCCTGTCCCTCTATGAACCCTCACCCCCGCATAATGCACTTTACTTCTTCCTTGATGCACACTTACTCCTGAAATGGAAGAGAAGGTGGTGTAACAGCCAGAGCTGCTGACTTTGAGCTGAAAATCCTAGTTCGAGTTTTTGAGTAGATTTAATTTGTGTACCCAAAATTGCTTCTGTAAAATTAACTTCATCGACTCCCCTAGGCTTCACTCGTGTGCACTCTCTGTCCTATCACGAGCGCTGTCCTTTTCCAAATGCTCTAGCCGTCATGTTACCCACATGGTCTTGCTCTCTGCTGGTGCACTCGTCCCACCCCGTGCACTCTCTTTCGGTCTGCACATGCTTTCCTTCTTTCACTCCATGGCGTCTCCATCTCTCCATTTGCATTCTAGTCCTCACTCGGCATGCACACACACTCACTTCTCATGCAATCTCACTTTCTTCTTCTCACCCTATTCCAGCCTTCCACTGCTTCACCCCCCATAAATGACAGGCCAACAAAGACACGTACCAGTCGTAGTTGTTGAGCGCATCCCCAAAGCCGGGGGTATCCACCACGGTGAGGCGCAGTCTCACTCCCTTCTCCTCGATGTCCACTGTGTGTTTAATGATCTCCACCGTCTGTGCGATGCGCTCTGTGGGCGAAAGAAGTCATTGGGTTGCTGAATGCAATGGGTCTGTGTAGTAATCCAAATCCTCATCGCCAAAATATGTAGTAATCCACACAGGAAACTTCTTATAAATTCTTGAAGTATCTTTAATGGAGTATAAGTTAAATGCAGCAACCTTCAGCAAACCCATCTAGTACTGGTTTACATAAGAACATTCAGTGTGATGCAATTCCACTGCATCATGACGGCATCATATAATTCTAAACATTACCACAGTCTGAGTTGATGGAGTGAGTCCCATTTCTACATCACGCATCACCACCAGGCCCGGACTGGCCGTTGTGGGCACCGGGCAATCCCCCGGTCGGCCGCAAGGGTGGGGGCCGGTTTTGGGCCCTGGGGGCCGTTTTTGTTGCAGAGCCGGTTTTGCAGCATAGCTGCAAAATCTGCCCTGTAACAAAATCGGCTGAAAAGCGGCCCTGGCAAAGCGCTCGCCACCCCTCCCGCCCGGGGGTTGGGGGGGCCGGCCGAGCACTTTGCCAGGGCCGGTTTTGGTTCCCAGTCCGGCCCTGATCACCACCCCATGTGAGGGCCCACACAGCCCCTCCTCTCATGCAGAATCTGAGGTGACGTAGTAAGCTTACGTACCTCACCCCACTAGCGCTGACTCAATCACCATGCTCTTGTGTGGGGCTAGTACACCCGTGTCACTCAGTTTGGTGATTTATCTACATTTATCTGTCATGTTAGTCTTAGGCGCCACACACAAATTGCACAATTACTACTGGATTTATACCTGAACAATCCTGTAGTTTTGTTGCTCTAGGAAACAAGTCCCACATAAAATGTTTTAATGAGATGCATCAGCTGTGGTGTAAGTGCAAGAGCATCCAAAGAGGACAATCCTGCGCCTGAGAAGTCCTAGCCAATATTTAAGGCCCAGATTTACTTATTTTTGACGCAAAGTAGTGCAGCAACCAATTTTTTTTGTGCTGTGCTGCTTTATGCAGAAAACTCAGGTCCTGAGTAACAATCTTTTGCGAAGGACAGCACAGCAAGCCTTCCTGCTGCGCTCCCCTACATCAAAAGAAAAGGGCAGGAATGCGCCGTATCTATCAGATACAGCGCATTGCTGTCCTTTCCCCCTGTGCTGGTGCACAAATTGCTGCCATGCGCTAACGCAGGCACCCTTGCACCATGGACACCTTCTGCACAAAAGCAATCAATGGAGTCGAAAGAGGAAAAAACAAGTGGAAATTATGTTATTTCTCCTTGCTTGGGCGATGAAGTTTCTATTTAGTCCTGAGGTCCTCAGGACACAATGGAACCTCATCGCCCCACCTGCAGTGCGCCAAGAGATGCGTTTGCAGAGTGATGTAAAGAGGGGTGTGGCCTCCGACCACCTCTCAGCAATCCCACTGTGTGGGGCTTACTGGAGGAAACAGGTGGGCTAATTGGCCCCTAAGGACCCTCAGCATCAAAGGAGGCTTTATCCCCCAACCCAGAGCTCACCATGAGGCGTGCTTGCAGAGTAAAGTAGAGAGGGGGCGGGGCCTCCGTCAAGTTAGTGATTTCTGTTTTTTTCCTATTTTAGGAAGGGGGCTGTGTGCTCCTCTTCCCTTGATACTTTTTGGGCCCTGGGGGCCCCATCCCCCGGGCTGAGCCATTTTAAATATGTATATATTTCTTTTAAGGAAGGGGGGCTGCGTGGACCCCCTTTCCTGGGTCAGTTTTGGCCCTAGAGACCCCAACCCTTGGGGCTTGCCCTTTATTTTTATTTTTTTAGTTTTTTGGAAGGGGGCTGCCTGGTCACCCTCCTGAGGCCTATATTGCCTTGGGGACCCCATACCTCGGGCATGGTTACATCCTCTCGTTTTCTAAATAAATAGAAATGGGTAGGGGGCCTCCGCGGCCCCCAACCCGGGCCTTTTTTGGACCCGGGGACCCCATCTCTTGGGGCCAGCATTTATTTTTTATTTTATGAGGGGGGTTGAGCGACCTCACTCCTGAGGCATGTATTGCCCTGGGTACCCCATCCTCTGGGGCATGGTCACGTTCTTAGGGACCGTGGGGGGAGCCCCAAGGCCCCTGGGGTCCCTGCCGGCATTGCTTTTGGGCAGAGGGAGCTGCCAACATGCAGCTCCCTCTGCCCAATAGCAATTCTGCTTTGCTTCATGGAAGCGAGAGCGTTTTTCCTGCTCTTGCTTCCATGAAGCAAAGCAGAGTTTGCTATGGCATGGGGAAAGCACTGCTCCCACCAAGCCATAGCAAACTGCAATGTCCTGGGGGCGGGCACTACAGGACATTGCTGGAGCCGGCCCTGGGGGGGTGGCGGTCCCCAGGGCCATGGAGGGGAGCCGTGCGGCCCCCCTCCCATCTTCTCCGTAGACCCAGGGAGGTGGTGGTCCCGGGGGCTGGGTGTCCGCAATGGACCCCATCTTCATTTATTTTGTGCCCCAGGGAGGTGGCGGTCCCCGGGGCAGCGTGGGGGGGAGGGAGCCCCCCCCAGGCAGGTTGATATCTTGCCTCAGGGAGGTGGTGGTCTCCGGGGCAGCGGAAGCAGGTGGGCCACCCCGCATTATAATACTTCAGCCCCGGTGAGGCGGCCTCCCCGGGGGTGTGGGGGGGCTGGAACCCCCCACACATTTTTTTAAAGCCCCGGAGGTGGTGGTCCCAGTGGTGTTGGGATCTGAGCGGGCCCCCGCATCTATTTGGATAATTGCCCCGGGACCTGCCCACCCAGGGGATTAAAGAAAATAAAGTGCTGGAGCCCGTGCTTCGTTTTAAAAAAATGTTCTGCGGCTTTGCAGAAATCCCGACAATTCTTTTTTTTAAAGAAGCTTTTTTTGGCTCTCTGGTTCCCTGTGGGACTCCCTGAGCAGGCCTAGGGTGTTCAGGGTGTTTCTACCCTGCCCCTTTTTCTATATTTTTTTATATTTTTTAACCTTTTTTCTTGTGACTCGGTTCAACAGAGTCACAAGAGGGCTGCCATGTGTATATATATATTCACTGAAAAAAAACAAAGGTTACAAGATCATTAAAGTTAGGCTCAGATTTCACTCGTGCAAAGCAGCGAAATCCAACAGTACCTGAGCTAACTAAAATGTACGTCCCCCGCAATGCACTGTTTATGACCTCACATATTGTAGCACTCATAACAGGGTCAGTGACATCACTGATGACATCTCAAATGACATCAATGATGGCATCATCCAGTGAGTGTAACTGTTTTATAAACGTTTCTGAGACTTAACGATATATACTACAGCATAAGCCAAATTACTATTCTTACTGTACTACTAATGAGTGATACTGTTTCTAACATATGTCATCTGAGTGACTTTGTGACTGTGTCAGTGTGTGTGTGGGTGTCTGAGTGGATGTATGGTTGTGCGAGTGGCTGTATGGATCTGTCACTGGATGTGTTTGCGGCTGTATACATGGAAGTGGGTATGTGAGTGGCATAGGTCTTTGAGTGATTTTCTGAGTGTGTGATTGGGTGTGTGAGTGGGTATATGGGTGTGTGAGTGGTTGTTTGGGTGTGTGAGAGGGATTGAATTAATGTCTGTGTTGGTATGTGATTAGGTGTCTGAGTAGCTGGTTGGGTGTGAGAGTTCTGTATGTAAATGTGAGTCGTATGGGTGTGTGTTTTTGTGTGGGTTGTGAGTGGTTGTGTGAGTGCTTGAATGGGTGTCAGTGGTTTTGTAGGTGTGTAAGTAGGTGTGTGAGTGGTTGTGTGGATGTGGGTGTGGTTGTATGGGTCTTTGAGTGGGTTTGTGAGTGGTTGTATAGGTGTGTGAGTTGGTATGTGCGTGGTTGTGTAGTTATGTGAGTGGTTGGGTGCATGTGTGAGGAATTGTATGGGTGTGTGAGTTAGTGTTTGAGTGGATGTGTGAGTGGTTCCATGGATGATGTAATCAGTGATGTAATTCAAGATCTCATGAGTGATGTTTACTAACTATGTAATATGTGAGTTCACAAGCAGTGCATTGTGAGGGGTGTAAGTTGTAGTTATCTCACGTAACTATAACTGATGAATTTCACTGGTTTGTATGAGTAAAATCTGAGCCTAACTATAACATCTGTTACCTTTGTTTTTTTCATGTAAATTTCTGAGGTTTTTAAATTCTATTTCCTGTCCCTGTAACTTTTGTTTTTTTCAGTGAATTCTACGTTTTTAATGTTATTTCCTAACTATAACTTCCCTGTAATATTTTGTTTTTTTTTAGGGGATTTCTAAGGATTTTTAAATTGTATTTCCCATATGTAACCTGTAGCCTTTGAGACTGGGTGTGTGAGTGGCTATAAAGGTCAGTGAGTAGCTGTATGGGTCTGTGAGTGGGTGCATGAGCGGCTGTATGGGTCTGAGTGGGTGTGTGAGTAGCTGCATTGTTGAAAATGGCAATGTATGTGCACATAAGCGGCGTTCATTTGTGTTCACTGTACCCCTTGTAAGCAGAACGGATATCGCGAAACACTGACTGTGTTATCCCGCCAGCATAGACCCATGCACACACGTACACGACAGCCATTTTAGGCACCATGGCCTCTCTGCCCGTTTGTTAAACCCCCGGCACCCCTCCCCGCGCGCACTGCTCATGCATCGGCCATAAGACCCTCTCCCTCTGCGTGACCCTGCTCTAGAAGTAACACTCCTGCTTGACCCACACCCCCCATTTCCACCCTTCCCCTCAGCTGACGAGCCCCCCCCAGCTGCACTTGGCCTTTCGACCCGGTCCCAAGTCCTAGGACCAAGCCTCGTGGATGTACCCCCCCCCCTTTTCCTGCCCAGCATAACAAAACCGTGATACACCAACCGAAGTGCCCGATCTTATAGCCTGCCCAACCTTTGATCTGATCATCCCCTCCTGCCCTCGTGTCCTGTAGGAATGTCCGGCTGAGAGATCAAGATCTCTTGTTACATTCAGGAGGGGAGGATGACATCTGAGCGACTGGTATGGGAATAGGCCTGAAGCTGGGATTCCAAGCATGCTTTTTCCTACTTCAAAGCGTCTTTATTGCAATAAGGAATGTTTGTGCATCATAAACATGTGTATAAAAGACGAAGCCTCAGAGAAACTGGAGAGAGCACCTCCTGAAGACACTATGCGAGTGTCCGAAATGACAGGCTCTCCTCATGAGAAATAAAACTCTGTTCTTGTTTTCCTGCTTCCAGCGCCCGTCTCTTTATTTGGTAATTGTCCAAGATGGGAACTAAGAGGCGTCCTGCGCCAGCAGCCTGGGCATCAGGTGCATTATGGGCTGACTTTTCCACAATTGGCGCCCAACGTGGGGCCCATCAGCGACATAAGGTCCGGTAAGAGAGGTCCAGACGATGGGGTGAACATCTAAACGATTGGAGTATACCTGCCTTGAGAGGGCCCTCGTCCGTCTGCCGATTGAATGAACTTCACCGATTCCGAACGGACCTCTCTCAAGTGACCTACTGTCCTGACTGGAATCCCACAGGAATGCTGCGGTAAAAACATGGAGAAAGAGAACGATTGGGCGCTGGAAAAGGGAAGGCGAAGAATTGCCCACACGGTCCGGTCCGGGTAAGGTTAAGTAGGACGTCTTTACGTCCGATTGGTAGGATGGCTTTATCCATCTGATTGATTGATTGATTGTACTTGAAGTATTGGTTCTCTTTGAGACATTCTCTATTTGCAAACAGCGATGAATAGGAACGTTCCTCTCTCTATGCGAATAGTGAAGGATAGGTAATGCAGACGTTTGTCCCCCATTGTAATCCGTCATGCCTATCTTTCTCCCCACTGATTGTTTGTTATCGATGTTTATCGATTATTGCTCTTTGAGATATTCCCTGTCTACAAACAGGGAAGAATAGAAATATTCTGCCCCCTTTGCAGATAGTGAAGGATAGGTAATGCAGATTTTTGTCCCCCATTGTAATCCGTCATGCCTGTTTTTCTCCCCACTGATTGACTGATTGATTGTCTGGACATTTTATTGTTCAAGGAATAGTTCGTTCGAGGCATTCCCTGTTTGCAAATAACGTAGAAAAGAAATATTCTGTCTAATCTTTGCAAGTAGTGAAGGGTAGGTAATGTGGACCTTTGTCCCCCGTTGTAATCTCTCGTGCCTATCTACTCCCCACTGATTGGTAACCTAGTTCCACCCGGACCATTTATTAGAGGTAGGTCATCTGGCTCGACCAGAGGGCACCCCTAATAAAAAGGACATATGCAACAATAACGAAGTAATCACCGTATCCTGTTAACAGAAACTTTAGCATGAAACACGCTAGAAAGGAAAGAAAAAAAAAAGAAAAGAAAGAAATAAGAAAGCAAAATCAGTAGGCCACTGATGAGTTTTTGATTTCGCTACAAATAGGAAAACGATAGAAATAGCTCACGATAAAACACATGATTTCGCTAGAAATAAGAAACGTTAGAAATAAGCCCGTAATAATAAACATGAAAATGGTAAGAGAAGCCAAGCTTGACATCGCGACGGCCACGAGGCAACTAGGCTTCGCCACCCCTCACTGCTCTAAACATGTCTGTCCCACCGCCAGCCACGCCCCAATAACGGTAACATGAGATAGATACAAGTCAGCAGATACCTACCCCCATTCTGGAAACTCCCGAAGTGCAACAGGTCCGCGGTTACGCCCATCCGGAAGACAAGATCTTCGGCACGTGTAGGGCGGGTCCTGCTGCCAGCCGTCGGCCGGGGAGGTCGTCGCATAAGGGGGGCCAGAAGAGGAGCCGAGGCCGACGGGATCCAGGCGTCCCCTCCTCTTCAATAATGGCTGCGACAACACGGGGGGGGGATGTCTTGCTCATGCCATCGCCCCCCCCCCCTCGTATCTCCTGGTCCAGCCCTGGCTTGGTATGAGCTCCCCGTTCGGCCCTGAAGCGGCGCCTTGCAGGCCACCGGGGGGGGATGTCTTGCCTATGCCTCCGACCCCCCCCCCTCTCATCGCCTGGTCCGGCCATCATGAATGTTAACGCTGAGGAAAACGGCGTGGGGTGCGCTGGGAGGGAGAGGCGGCGCGAACTGGCCTCTCCCACCTCCCCAGGTGGAGGCCCCCAGTGGCACCCCCAACGCTCCACTCACCCGACAAGGGTTCGTCCACTCGTAAAATGGCGGTCGACCCTGCAGGAGCGGGCCCGGCGTGAAGGGATGGCCCGGTTGCTTGTTAATTAAGAAATGAGTCCCACAATCAGAAGTGTTCTCCTCGACTTTGAAGATTCTATAAGAGCCACGGGGGCCCCCGACCCCCGCAGACACCCCCGATGGGGAATGACTGCCATGATTGCCCGCGGAACGATGAAAATGTAGCCGCGAGGTGTCGGCGCTCCCATGCTGGCGCCAGCCTCAGTTTGAATGACTAAAATCCTGCAGACTACAGTTCGGATCAGTTCCGGTGAAAACCCAGTATGACCCGGTAGAAAAAATTGTTGCCTCCCTCCCCCTTTGACTGATGGTTCATACCGCCGATCCTTTCTGTTGCCCTTTAACGGAACTTTTGGACTGCCGAAAGAGGCTCTGGGCCAACCACGAGTTGGTGGAGGTTTTGACTATGCCTGGATCTGCCTGGCTGCACCCAAAATGGCGCTGGTACAAATGAAACTTTCAACTCCTTGTTGTACCCCTATTGCTCAGCCTTGGTGTCATGAGATATGTATGCAGTTTTTAAACACAATGAATTGATATGGGATGGGTACTGATTATGTGTTCGGACAATGAATTGACATGAGATGGGTACTGATTGAACATTCGGACAATGAATTGTTGTTAAGTTTTGGCGCACCATGATTATTGAAAGTTCGAATTTCAACACTTATGATACTCGCTCACACTGAAGTTTCGATATGATTTTATTGCACTTGTCGCACTTTTTATTATGAAATCAACTACCACCGACTCCACATGTACAGTTCCAGCCTGCTCCGTGGCCGGCCCACGGGGTTGTAGGCCCGTATTTGTGCACCGACATTCTTATTAAAGATTTTGGGAAAAAGCAAACGTAGTTGTCACGCATAGATTGGTAAGTTTCGAATAAATGACCACTATTTCCGATATAACTAAAATACAGGTGAAATGGCTCAGCTCGATTAGTTAAGGGTTAAAAAGTATAGTACGCAGAAATATTGCAAATATGAACAGTCCAGGTTTTTGTTGTATGTGATTTTCATTTTTGTACAGCCTAAAGCAACCGCTAAAGATCCTGGTATTTAGCCTATACTTTATATGCTACCTGTATCAGGAAAGTTGTTTTAAAATGCCCCTAAGTCGCCCCGAAGGAGTGCCACCTGACCCCCATAGTACGAACGACAACGACCCCGTACCACTGTAGGTTATCCCTTTTTCCCAAAGGAGAGCACGAGCTCGCCCCCACTGTGCACCGACTGCCCTTTGTTCTAACCCCCCCCCCTGCACACGATACGTAATACCACACTTGGGCGACCTATGCTATCCACAGGCTTCCGATAATCATCTCTCCCACACTAAACGGTCCACCTGGGCTTAAACGCCAAGTTGGCAGGGACTGCATCCCGTGGAGATAGGCCGAGTATGTAGTAAGTAAAAGCCTTTTTGGGTTTATGCGCGCTAATGTGTTTTTAAATGCTGCCCCCCCCCCTTCTTTTTTCCCTCTTTCTGCAGGTCACATCGGAACGTCGATTAAAGTACGAAAAAAAAATGGTGATCTAGCGGACGAAGAGATGGGAAAAAGGGGCTCGATTATGGTGCCTACACACGACGAGCAAACAATGACTATTTCTCTCCCTGAACTTAGCGCTTGGGAGGACAGCCTGAAGCGGAAACTACAAAATATGACTTCGCTCGGCACCCCGAATAATACAACCAAGAATGACGTGCACTAATGAATAAATTCCTACGTTTAACTAAATAGGGAAAATTTAAGGAATATTCCGAGGTGAGGTTTACCCAAGTACCCTCCGCTTGGAGGACTAGGAATGTTGCCAGTGTTTAAAATCTACTACCTCCTTTTCGCACCCTCATAGACATGAAACTCAAAGCTGCCCCATTGTTCTCCCAACTGACACCCACTGTTGCCTCAGCCCACCGTGAGCATTAGCCCGACCAGGTTAGTTCTTGACCAATTGCCAAAGGCGTAAGTGTGTGCAACCAAAGCCACCAGTGAAGGCAGCCGACGATAAAAGAGAAGAAAAAGGTAAAAAGAGCTTAGGATGCTAAGGATGCGCAGCATACAGGAAGAGATCATTTTGGCCTATAACTGTTCTATGTTTTGTCTTGGATTTTTGTATATAATACCAATAACTGTTCTATGTTTTGTCTTGGATTTTTGTATATAATACAAGTACTGTCTCCCCCGCCTGAGTTTGTGTGTACGTAATGTATGGATCTACGTCGTCCCTCTGCCTGTGTTTCCGTATTACTTGACCCCTGCTGTTCTGTGTTGTGTGCGCACTAAATGACCTATTATTGTACACGTTTCTCTCTCTTTCTCTCTCTCTCTCTCTCTCTCTATCTCCATGTCATACGTGTATCGAATGGTTCGTTTAGAGTGCAGACTCTCTCTCTCTCTCTCTCTCTCTGAGGATCCCCCTGTTCCCTCCTCCCTTGTATGGTAACGTTGTGCCCCACCGGCACAAACCTAATTGGGTCTCTTCGAACACAAAGGTGTTCGGCAAAATTGACAGGAACTAAAACGATTGTAACTTGCCATGTTACTACCTCTCCTTTCTGCAAAACGATAGAACCCGAGTTGGTAATGAAAGAAAGGACAGGTAAGACGACTGAAGTCCCCTAAATCTGGCCTTTTTATAGGGGGACTATAACGTCAATGGTCTTCTGTTCTTCAGTTCGTTAGAAATGCAATCCCCAATGCCCAGATTGCCTCACCCCTCTGCACTTAAGTGCGGATGTCCAAAGCGTCCTCGCTTCTCCCGATTGACCCCAGCTCCCTGTCCAAAGCGTCCTCGCTTCTCCCGATTGACCCCAGCTCCCTGTCCAAAGCATCCTCGCTTCTCCCGATTGACCCCAGCTCCATATGAGCTATCCCCGAAGCGTAATTGATGACCTTGATTAGCCGCCGCTCCCCAAGAAAAGCATGTTTAACAGGGATCACTGAAATATTATCGACGGTCACATTATCGACTTACTAAAATATCGTAGCAAATTTATCGAGTACTAAAATATCGACTTTCTATACTTATTACACAAACTACTAAAATATCTACTACAAAATATCGAGTATTAACAATCTCGAATACATAAATATCGCCTTAGTAAATATCGACTACAAATATATCGTTGTTCATGAAATTACCACAAACACTACAAAAATATCGACTACTAAAATATAGACTACAAAAATATCGTAAAAAAAAAAATATCGAGTTGCTTTCTCTACATTTCATGTCTAAAATACCATATTAATCGTCTATAAAAGTCAGTGCTCTATAGAAAAAACATTTTACATATAATACCTGTTACTTTTATCACCTTCCTATTTAACTACATTTCCTATACATTCTATAAAATGCGTTCTATCTTTTGGAAAATATTCTGCACATTTAACTAACATTTTCATTATTTTTAACCACTTACATATCTATTTTATTTAACAACTAACTGGCTTTAATGCAGAAATCACCACATACCACCATTCTCACATCGACAAACATACCAATTAACCCAAAAAAATTCAAACTAGCCTATACAATCCTTCCTTTCACCCTGCAACCAATTAAATGAAAGCACACAAAATACACATACTATAAAAGGGATACATACATTCTACCATTTGGTGCTGCTAACTCTTAGAAAGAAGATGCCAAAACTCTGAAGATTTCTTCCTGACCAAACATCTTTAAAGATCCAGCTCACTAGCTAATTATTCAAGTAAGTAACAGTGCATTATGTAGAAATCTAAATTAGTAGTGTGATAATGTACTTATATCTCCTAACTCTTGCACTTATTTACTTTTTATCTCCTTCTACATTTCTGATAGAAAGTACTACAAATAAATACATAATACATGTTCCTATTTCTTCACCTGGAAAATCAGATAGTAAGTATACATTAATGTTGTGTTATACACCAACTGCTTTTTTTAAACACTATTTCACCAGATTCATTCTCTATTTTAAACATTTTATTCACAGATAATCAGAGAATTTCCTATCTCTATACTACAAATGTATAAAAGTAGACTCATTAAACATGTAAGTATATATGTTTTTGTTAGTAAACCCCCAATATAATAAATCATATTTTCTAAACAACATATCTTGCATATTACATCTTCCCTACAGATCCAATTATAACATCCAACATCAACTATACCAAAAGACAAAACGACCCTTGTAAAAAATGTAAGTATAATTGTAATTGGCCTAAAACCTCAGAAATCAAACACAATATATGTTCTTAACACCATGTTATGTTTTTTATATTTTCTCAATAGATATTCTGAATACATCATACATCTATTCTACCTACAGCAAACAAAACTACTTTTTTTCAAGTGAGTATACTTTTAAATATTTGCCATTTACCAACAGTTCCAAAAATTGTTAATAATATTGTACAATTATTTATTCTATCTTCTCTACAGATCAGAACTTTATAACCTTGATCTACTGCACCCAATTCTACAATTCAACTATTTTATCAAGTAAGTATATGTAACGTTCACATCAAATGTAGTAGTAAACTAAAATAAAAACTGCTTTTTCCTAGAAAAATCGTTTGTTATGTGTAAACATTAACTTAGCATTTCTATATTCTCATACCAACAGTAAATCAAGCAATACATACAAGAAAACCCTTCAAAATACAGTTCTGGATTTCTGATTACTACTGTTAGTAACTGTAAGTATAAATACATAATTAATTATGTTTGCACCACAAAGTGAAAGATATTTTTTATAATTTTGTTTCTTTCTACTCTTTCCTAGAACAAGTTAAGCTAAATGACAGAAGGTGCAGAATTTGTGATGTCACAGAAAAATAAATTACTGTTATGTTATATGGGTTATGTTTATAATCAGGAAAGACAAAGTGGTAGAAAAGTTTTCTGGAAATGTACAAAATATTACTCTAACAAATGTTATGGAAGGGCTACAACTGAGGAAACTAGTGTGTTATTTACCAGGGAACACAATCATCCCCCCAATGTCACAGAAATTGAAATAAGAGATGCTTTAGAAAGTATAAAAACTGCTAGCACACAAAGTGATAAACCAACAACACAAATCCTTAAGGAAGAACTGTTAAAAGTCCCAGCCCATGCTTCCGGTCAACTACCCTCTATTGAATCCCTAAAACGCACAATTGCATACACTAAAAGACGCACTTGCACAACCCCACCCAACCCTACTACTTTTGAGGAAATTATTTTTTCACCAGAAATGTCCATCACACACAATAAAGACAAATTTATCCTTTTTGACAATGAAAGCAGTACAAACAGAATCATAATGTTTGCAACTGCAAGTAATTTACGAAAAATCCAACAGTGTCCCCAATGGATGATGGATGGAACATTTAAACCATGCCCAAAACCTTTTTATCAACTATATTCCATCCACGGTTTATACCATAACTATAACATCCCTTTCATTTACTGTTTGCTACCAAACAAACAGCAAAACACTTATGCAGAAATATTAAATGTTCTCAAAAATGAAATCAATAATTATTTTCCAGAAAAAATAATTATTGATTTCGAATTAGCTATGATTAATAGCATTTTGAGAACATTTCCCCACACAGCAATCCAGGGTTGCTACTATCATTTCAACCAGAGCATATGGAGACATCTCCAGAAATCCACTTTAAGTATTCTATACTCAACAGATAGCACATTTGCCTATCAAATAAAAAAATTGATTGCACTGGCCTACGTTCCTGTTACCGATGTAGCAGAACACTACAATTTATTAATTGACAGCACATATTATAAGAGGAATGAAGATAAACTAACCCCATTACTGGACTATTTCGAAGATACTTGGGTGGGAAGGTTGCACAGATCTGGACATCGACGCCAACCCAAATTCCATATCCCTTGGTGGAATGTCTATCTTAGCACTTTAAACCAAGAGGCTAAAACAAACAACAGTGTAGAAGGGTGGCATAATGCTTTCCAAGCTACCACAAGCAGAGCCAGACCCACATTCCATAACCTAGTAGAAGCTTTGAAAAAAGAACAAAGCTATCAAGAGCTAAGAATGGAACAATCTGTGACCCAAATTGGTCCAAAACTAACGAAACAAACTAAACAAATGTTCCGACTACTGCAAAGTCAAGTCACACTATATCCGACAACTAGAGGATTAGAATACCTGTCAATAATTGCAAAAAGCCTACTATAAAAATGTCTACAATAGATACTAATCTCTTATTACAATAATTATACATATAACAATAGAAAAATGTCTGTTAAAATTATAAATAATACATATTTGTTTAAGAAACGGATCAAAAGTTCGTACCATATTTGTGAACAAATATGCAATATTTATAATTACATCACACATACACATTACATTAAGTTCAACATTTCCCACCCAACAAAATAATTACTTAAAATACTTACAATTTCTGTTGATGAAAAAAACGTAATGAAGCAAAATACAGTCCATTGCAATGTATAATAATTCCAGTATAAGAAACCATAAAAAACCCGAAAATAATGTTAAAATGAAATAAACGCTCCATTAAAATCCGAAAACAGTAGTGTGGACACTTTAGCATTTAAAGTGATATACACACAACTTCTAAAAAAAACGGTCACACATATCAATGTATCAATTCAATACGAAACCCTCCAAAAACACGAAAAACAGTTATAAAATATAAAAAACCGCTCCTGGCAAACACGAAATATAGGAGATACACGTCAAAATATAACTAGAAAATTCATACATTAGTATCTCATCAAAAAAACACGCTTCCTTCCATGTAGTTTTCATGCGAGGAACCGGAACCTCTACAAAAAACATACATAACTAAACCCACCCACAAATAGCCCATAACATTAGTAAATACATTCACAATTAACATTAACCATGTAAGAAGACCTTTCCTAACACTTAAAATAACATTAGAACTAAAACATACACGACGCATGTCTAACTACGACATTTAACCTAAACGCTACCTAAACAATTCATACATACACACACAAACCCTCCACAGTTAGAATATACCATCAAACATTACCACTCTGTTATAAATTGTATGTAAAATCAACCTTACCTCCCTCCACACGAAGCAACTCCCAACCGCGAGCTTCTCCAGTCCGGAATGAAGCACAATAACGTTACGCGGTAAAAAAGTAGTCCCCTTAAACCATTTTGGAAAAGGTATTATAGAAAATACAATGTTATAGTATAAAAAAGTAATACATAAACATTGTTATTTTAACAAATTAATAAACTAGACTCATTAAAAATTAAACAGTAAAAAAATAAAAAATATTTTTAATATTAAATAATATATAATAATTATTATATATTAATAATATTAAAAAATAATGTAACACTTGAAATGATATATCTAACTAATTTGTAATTGTGTAAATTTATAGGAATAATGTTGTGTTTGTTTATAACTAAACATTATAATTGTTAATGTGAATAATTAATAATAATAAATAATATAACTTATTTATTGTGATTAATAAAACATTTGTAACCATTTATAATAAAAATAATCCCCTGAAATAATGTATATTTATTTCTCTGAATATATATATTTCTGAAAAGAAAAAATAAATGTTTAAGTTTATTAATAAATAATAATAATAATATACTTTTTTTTAAATTAATTATTTAAAAATGTTAATAATAATTTCTAAGTATTATAAAAGTATATACTTGCATAATTAATATTTTTCCAATACCAGAAATTATTAATAAACATATTATTCCCCTTTACAGTGACAAACTGAACAACATTATATATTTTTATGTGTGATATACAAACATTGTCTGAAATATGTAGGCAAAAATTTCATAAATTGTTTTTCCATATCTTCAGCAAATATAATAATTGTCATGTTACTTTATAAAAATATAAGTGTAAAAAAAAAATATTTAATAATATTAATATATAATATTAACATTATTAAATATAACATGAATAAGCAGAATGAACACTAATTCTTTATTTATTTTTATATAAAAACTTGTTACTCAATGTTAATGTTGATAAAAATATTTATGTTCATAAAAAATGTTGTTAAAGAAATGTATGTGAAAAATTAGAACATGTACATAAATATTAATGTGTTAATCTGCAAATACTACATTTCCAAAAACAGTTATTTTCTTTTTGATTGTGATTGTATTATAGTTCACATAAAAAAATATTAAAATGGTAATAAAGTTTTGTGAAAACACCCATTGTGCATTTTTTTGTAATATAATAACATGATAATTTACAATTATATGGAAATGTGCTGTACACTGATCAATTAATATTTACTATTGATACTGTAGTCAAGCTAATATAATGTATAGTGTTAGACATTAACCAATAATGAATTACAAATCCTACTCCAGTCAAGCTAATATCAGGGAAGGTGCTGGATAGTGACCAATGATTACTTTCAATTCAACTCCAGTGTAGCTAATATCAGGTAATCTGCTGGACACTGACCATGTATAAATGTGAATTGCTACTTTAGTATAATGTTACAGTTAATTGTAAATTTATTAAAAAGGTACAATAGTTAAATAATGTTATTTACATATATTTGTATAATATTTGTAGCTGAGTAGTCCAAAAATATATAAATAGAACAAAAATGTGTAACTTTTTCCTACTAATTATTAGTATAATATTTTTGTAGCACACTTTATATACACCAAAGGAACCCTTAACCCAAAAAATACCCCTTTACCCAAAAACTGAAAACTGACCCTGAACCCAAAAATAAATCCTTAACCCAAGAACTGAAAACTGTCCCAGAACCCTTTAAAAAGACCCCTTTATCCAAAAACCCAAAACTGACCCAGAACCCTAAAAATACCCCTTTACTCAAATACTGAAAACTGACCCTGAACCCAAAAATATATTCCTTTACCCTAGAACTGAAAACTGACCCAGAACCCTAAAAAAAAACCTTTATCCAAAAACAGAAAACTGACCCAGAACCCTTTAAAAAACCCAATTTCCAAAAACTGAAAACTGACCCTGAACCGAAAAAATATCCCTTTACCGAAGAACTGAAAAACTGACCCTGAACCCTAAAAAAAACCCTTTACACAAAAACTGAAAACTGACCCTGAACCCAAAAAAAAGCCCTTTATCCAAAAACTGAAAACTGACCCAGAACCCTTTAAAAAACCCAATTTCCAAAAACTGAAAACTGACCCTGAACCGAAAAAATATCCCTTTACCGAAGAACTGAAAAACTGACCCTGAACCCTAAAAAAAACCCTTTACACAAAAACTGAAAACTGACCCTGAACCCAAAAAAAAGCCCTTTATCCAAAAACTGAAAACTGACCCTGAACTCAAAAAAATACCCTTTCTCCAAAAACTGAAAACTGACCCTGAACCCCTAAAATATTCCTTTACCCTAGAACTGAAAACTGACCCTGAACCCTAAACAAACCCCTTTATCCAAAAACTGAAAACTGACCCAGAACCCTTAAAAAAACCCTTTTTCCAAAAACTGAAAACTGACCCTGAACCCAAAAAAAATCCCTTTACCGAAGAACTGAAAACTGACCCTGAACCCTAAAAAAAAAACCTTTACGGAAAAACTGAAAACTGACCCTGAACCCTAAAAAAAGCCCTTTATCCAAAAACTGAAAACTGACCCTGAACTCAAAATAATACCCTTTATCCAAAAACTGAAAACTGACCCTGAACACCAAAAATATCCCTTTAACGAAGAACTCAAAACTGACCCTGAACACAAAAAAAACTCCTTCACCCAAAAACTGAAAACTGACCCTGAACCCCAAAAATATTCCTTTACCCTAGAACTGAAAACTGACCCTGAACCCTAAACAAACCCCTTTATCCAAAAGCTGAAAACTGACCCAGATCCCTTAAAAAAAACCTTTTTCCAAAAACTGAAAACTGACCCTGAACCCAAAAAAAATCCCTTTACCGAAGAACTGAAAACTGACCCTGAACCCTAAAAAAAACGCTTTACGGAAAAACTGAAAACTGACCCTAAACCCTAAAAAAAGCCCTTTATCCAAAAACTGAAAACTGACCCTGAACTCAAAATAATACCCTTTATCCAAAAACTGAAAACTAACCCTGAACCCCAAAAATATCCCTTTACCAAAGAACTCAAAACTGACCCTGAACACAAAAAAAACCCCTTCACTCAAAAACTGAAAACTGACCCTGAACCCAAAAAATACCCTTAACCCAAGAACTGAAAACTGACCCAGAAGCCTAAACATATCCCTTTACGCAAGAACAGAAAACTGACCCTGAACCCTAAAAATACCCCTTTACCCAAGAACAGAAAACTAACCCTGAAGCCTTTACAAAAACCTGTATCTAAAGACTAAAAACTAACCCACAACACAGAAAATAATCCTTCCCCCAATAAACCACAACTGACACTAAAGCCAAATCATATCCCTTTATCCAACACATGAAAACTGTCCCACAATAAAAAAAAACAATTACCCCAGAACTGATCAATTACCCTCAAAAAATAATAACTCCTTTACCCACAAAGCCTAAACTGACCCTGAACCCTACAAATACTCCTTTACCAAAAATAAAAGTATTAATATTGTATAACTAAAATTGTTATGATTAATAATTATATTCCCTAAATAATTAATTAACAATAACTTCGAAATAATAGGCCAAAAAAATCTCATTAATATATTTACAAATTTTATAATAATTAATTACGTATTAATTACTAATTAATAATTAAATTAAATATTATTAATTAATTAAATAATGTATATTATTATTTACTAATTTATGTAAATCAAAAATGACAAACATATATTAATTACATAATTATTTGTAATTACTCACCACACTTATCCCCTATTAAAACAACATCCCGCTCCTAAACATAAATTACAATTTAATTAACAAACTAATAATAACTATTTACTTAATTAATTAACTAATAGACATTAATAAATTAAAAATTAATTACTAATTAAAAAATATTACACATTGTTATAATTTATTAACTAATTAATAAGTTCATAAATTAAATAATTAATGTTAATTGTTCACCAATTAATTAATAATATAATAAATGTACAAACATATATGAATTAATTAATTATTTTCAATTACTCCCCACCCTTATCCCCTATTAACCCAACTTCCCGCTCCTAAACATAAACTAGAATTGCATTTATTAATTAATAATAACTAATTACTTAATTAATTAACTAATTAATATTAATTAATTACTAATTATTTCCTATTAATTTTTTTATAAACATTATTCAAATAATAAATGATAACTAATTAGCAATTAATTAATTATATAAATAATTTACACACATATATTAATTTATTAATTATTTTAAATTACTCCCCACCCTTATCCCCTATTAACCCAACTTCCCGCTCCTAAACATAAACTAGAATTGCATTTATTAATTAATAATAACTAATTACTTAATTAATTAACTAATTATTATTAATTAATTACTAATTATTTCCTATTAATTTTTTTATTAAACATTATTCAAATAATAATTGATAACTAATTAGCAATTAATTAATTATATAAATAATTTACACACATATATTAATTTATTAATTATTTTAAATTACTCCCCACCCTTATCCCCTATTAACCCAACTTCCCGCTCCTAAACATAAACTAGAATTGCATTTATTAATTAATAATAACTAATTACTTAATTAATTAACTAATTAATATTAATTAAATACTAATTATTTCCTATTAATTTTTTTATTAAACATTATTCAAATAATAATTGATAACTAATTAGCAATTAATTAATTATATAAATAATTTACACACATATATTAATTTATTAATTATTTTAAATTACTCCCCACCCTTATCCCCTATTAACCCAACATCCCGCTCCTAAACATAAACTACAATTTATATTACTATTAATTAAAATTAGTTATTTAAACTTTTTTTCTACATATTTTCGATATTTTTAACTTCCACTATATATCGATATTTTGTCAAGTCGATTTATTTGAGTCGATATTTTTGTACTCGATATTTTTTATCATTATTTTTGACGATATTTTTAATGACGATATTTTTTTTGTCAATATTTTTATATTGTCGATATTTTTTCCTCGATATTTTCTCCATTCGATATTCTGTAGTCGATATTATGTCTGTGCACCGTTTAACCTCTGCCCCCCTCTCATGATGATAACCCCCCTGCTTGCAAGAGTTAGCCGACCCCGAAGGGAAATGTAAGATTGTCAGTACTTGGGTTAAATAAAAGGGGCGAGTCTCTACTTAAGGACTCGATTTCGAGTTTGATAGAATACACTGTCAATGGGAGTCCGATTTCTCTCCACGTACGTCACGAATGAACGCCAAATAGGCTTATGAATTCAGTGGAAATGCCCTCCTACATACTCCATAAGTGATGACTTCTGACTGTGACCGATGAACCTATCCCCCACCTACTTAGGATTGGGGACGGAATTGAGATGTATAAATGTCTTCTCCTGCCAGTTTTCTAAAAACTTGTTTTGTACCCATTCAAAGATACAATCACCGGAGGAGAGGAGCTGGACGTGACGCACAGCCTGGCCACAGATCATGAAGCACGTGTGACCTCAACCAAAGGTGGAGTCGCAGAGCAACGAGACGCGGGACGAGGCACCACTCTCAAACTCGGCAGATGAAGGAATGAAGGGCTGCCTTGAAACCCTCGATTTGCTGACCCACTCGTGCCTGAAGTCCCCGTCCCTTTTGAGCCCGACTGATGGGCCTGCCTGCTCGTCGTCCTTTGCTCCTTTGGTCTCTTGGTGTGTTCAAAGATCTGATCCCACTCCGCCCTCTCTTCCCTCGATTATTCAACAACATCACCCTTTTCGCATAACTTTTGACTCAGAAAAGAAGAGCAGCATTTAGATAGAATAAGGTTTTGCCACGGAAGAAGAAAGACACGCAGGTGCCCAGCATGAGGCACCCCTAAGAAGATCAGTTAGGAAACAGGACTGTGAGTGGAGAAGTGTGGCTCAGGGGTTAGAGGCGGCAGACCCGGAAGCTGAGATCGGTCCTGGACCAGGGTTCAATTCCCCGCCTCGGCGGGTCTTGGACTAAAAAATACCACGGACTGGATAATTCTCGCCCCGGTGCCTCCTCGACTCACGGGTTCACACTCTGCGACTCTGGGCAATAGCTTGCTTAATCTCCACAACGGCCCCTCGCGGCGGGATGCCTGACTTTCACCTTGTGGATACCCTGCTATCTCACAGGGGAATATCAGGACGGGTTCCCTAAGCAAGCGCCGGGACACCCACTGCGGGTAGCCGTGCGCTATATAAGCACAATCTACATTTACATTTACATTTACATCTAACAGCAGAGGACTGATCGCACCCTGCAACGCGTAAGGATGAATCCGAGCTGAACCTATAGCTCCACCGCCGGTGCTCAACAACGCCAACGAAAGAAGACGGACTACCAGAGCCTACCAGTGATGGCTCGCTGTTAAAAAGACATTGTGACGAAGACCCCCCTTCCTGAACTTTCTACCCACCCCTTGACTAATTGCTTGTATCGAACTGAATTCCTCCCTCAACCATTTTTTGTATTGCTTTCAAAAATGTTTCACCGGTCACTCATGTATTTAGTTTTCCAAAAGTCTCTTATAGCACTGACAAGACCCGAAGGTATCAGAGCACTTTTTACTGTATGTTGATGTCACCAGAGAGAAAGTCAGAACGTGATTCTATAATGTGTCGGAACATTTTTCTTGATTGACCCCGACTAAGTATTATGCCGATCTCTAGACTTGTGTGAAAAACCCAACAAATGTAAACTCACATGTACCGCATTCCGCCAATCGTATCGACTGTATATGGTTACACGCAATCTGCTAGTATTGACAAACGCTATTTCATTGGCCACACATGACTATATGTACACTCCGTCAGTTGAGGTGAACGCCGAAATGAACTAGCTTATGTAAAAAAGCGGCGACTGTTGAAAATGGCAATGTATGTGCACATAAGCGGCGTTCATTTGTGTTCACTGTACCCCTTGTTGTAAGCAGAACGGATATCGCGAAACACTGACTGTGTTATCCCGCCAGCATAGACCCATGCACACACGTACACGACAGCCATTTTAGGCACCATGGCCTCTCTGCCCGTTTGTTAAACCCCCGGCACCCCTCCCCGCGCGCACTGCTCATGCATCGGCCATAAGACCCTCTCCCTCTGCGTGACCCTGCTCTAGAAGTAACACTCCTGCTTGACCCACACCCCCCATTTCCTCCCAAGAACACCCTTCCCCTCAGCTGACGAGCCCCCCCCAGCTGCACTTGGCCTTTCGACCCGGTCCCAAGTCCTAGGACCAAGCCTCGTGGATGTACCCCCCCCCCCTTTTCCTGCCCAGCATAACAAAACCGTGATACACCAACCGAAGTGCCCGATCTTATAGCCTGCCCAACCTTTGATCTGATCATCCCCTCCTGCCCTCGTGTCCTGTAGGAATATCCGGCTGAGAGATCACAATCTCTTGTTACATTCAGGAGGGGAGGATGACATCTGAGCGACTGGTATGGGAATAGGCCTGAAGCTGGGATTCCAAGCATGCTTTTTCCTACTTCAAAGCGTCTTTATTGCAATAAGGAATGTTTGTGCATCATAAACATGTGTATAAAAGACGAAGCCTCAGAGAAACTGGGGAGAGCACCTCCTGAAGACACTATGCGAGTGTCCGAAATGACAGGCTCTCCTCATGAGAAATAAAACTCTGTTCTTGTTTTCCTGCTTCCAGCGCCCGTCTCTTTATTTGGTAATTGTCCAAGATGGGAACAAAGAGGCGTCCTGCGCCAGCAGCCTGGGCATCAGGTGCATTATGGGCTGACTTTTCCACAGCATGGGTCAGTGACTGGGTGTGTGAGTGGCTGTATGAGTCAGTGACTGTACGTGTGAGTAGCTGTATGGGTCGTGAGAGGGTACATGAGTAGCTGTGTAGGTGTCTAATTGATTTTGTGAGTGGAGCTTCAACTGGGGTGCCGGCTGTGTTATATTTCGAAGTGCTTCCCAGTGAGCTTTAGTTTCTGTGAAATGAGTATCAGTGCCAAAATGGACCATTTTCCCCAAGAAGAGTCCACAGCTCTGCCAAAAATATCTACCCAAATGGAGTAGTTTCTACTGGTTAATTATTAATTGCAACCAAGTTGGGTAAATGTCTAGTGCATTTTCTATGCTACATCTGCGTAAAGGACCACCAGGTAATGTCTCCAGTGACCTTGTGTGCAAGTAATTTCAGCACTGCGCCTGTTCCCCGTCAAGAGAAGCTAACAAGTCTACAAAGAGGTGAGTCTCCCCCAAACAGGGGTACTTCCACTTTTGTTAATGAAGTAAAGGGGAGGGGCCCCCTCCTCAGGCAGATTTCGACTCGGGACCCCATACCCTGATGCCTGGCCTCTTGATGCTGAGCGCCCTGGAGTCAATCCAGGGCACCCAGTCTGCAGCATTGGGGACCGCGAGGGAGCCTCAATGCCACAGCAGTCCCTGCTGGCTCACCAACTCTAGCGGTAGTAGGCATTGTTCCCACATGTAGGGGGCAGCAAAAAATGCTGCTCACTGCATGTGGGAGCAATTTTTTCATCTTTTCACAGATAAAACGTTTGCTTCCTGAGAGTGGGAGCGGTTTTTCTGCTCCTGTAAACTGGGAGAGGGCTTGGTCTCGCTTGGCAGGAGCAGGCAATGCTCCCCCCATGCGTAAGTAAACTGCTATCTTCTGAGGGTGGGCACCTCTGGAAATAGGGAGCAGGCCCTGGGGCGAGGGTTGTCCCCAGAGCCGTTAATGGCACCATGAAGGGGACCATGTGACACCCCTCCCTTAGTTTAAATAGGGCCAGCAACAGGGAGGTGGTGATTCCTGGGGCCGAAAACGGCCTGGGAGAGGGTTGCATGGACCCTTCCCACTTTACTTCAACATATGCCACAGGGAGCTGTTGGTCCATGGAACCTGGGGTGATGTCGGCACAGCCCCTCTCCCCCTACTTAGTTATTTTGTGCCCCAGGGAAGTGGTGGGCCCCAGGGCAATTTTATATATTGGAAGTGAGGTCTACGCAAACCCTCTTTTATATGCTCACATGCCCCCGGGAGGTGGTGGTCCCCAGGGCTTTTAAAGGCCAAAGGAGGAGGGCCACAAGCCCCTCTCCTATTATTTCTTTATAATAACCCCAGGGAGGAGGTGGTCCCGGGGGCTTTAAACTGCCAATGGGGAGGTCTGGACGCATACACCCCTTCCCTTTTGTGTAACTCACACTTGTCCCTAGGACCTAGGCCACCCGGGGGCTGAAATTAAAACAAGCGCAGCAGGCTGTGCTTGTTTATTTTTATTTTCACTGCAAAGATTTGCTGAAATGCTTTTTGGCCCTGGCATGATACCTGGGGGACCCCGGCACAGGCCTAGGTGGTCAGGGTATTCCATATCTTTTTTTAACATGTTTGTTTGGAACTCAACTGAGTCTGAGTCTCTAGACGGCTGCCAACACTTCCTGGTTGAAGTGTTGGCAGCCAATCAGATCTCTGCACGAGATCGGAAAGATTAGCAGAGGGTCCGCACCTTTAGATATACAAATTTGGTTTTCCTTTAATATCTCCAAAACTACTGAACGGATTTACACCAAATAATAAAAAGGTAACTTTCTGGACCAAGAGCTAGCTTTCTGCAAAATTTGGTGTAATTCCATCCAGAGGTTCAGGCTGTAGTTGTGTCTAAAATCGCCATAGGAATTAACATGGAAAAATCACTTTTTTTTACCACCCCTTTTACTCGGCCCTACTTGACAAATCATCCCAAAACTTACTATGCAAAACTAGAGCTTGATGGACACTTTTCCGGAAGAATTCCGTGAAGATTCATCAAACTTAGCCAAAGTTATAAACAAGTCAAAAACTCTTTTTCTAAGGAACCTATGTTCTAACTATAACTACCAACTGGTGGGTGGGTATATATATATATATAATAATCGAATCTAGAATCGGGGACTTGTGTGATAATAACACAGAACCGGACATTATGGTTTGCGCAGGTGCGCATGTTATATGGGCAAAATGATCATTTGTCCTCGGAATATAACCATTGTGTTTATAGCTTGGAGTATATGTCTAATATGTGGCTTCCCCATTTATTCCCATATGTCTGTGAGGAGTGGTATAATTGTTTACATGAAACGTGATTTACAATGAACAGACTGAGCATATGTGGTATTTCCTTTATGTTTATACACACGTGCACTAATTGTAAACACCATGTCCCTTTAAGTAAAGGTCAGTACCAGCATAGCCCCACCCGTGAGCAAGAGATCGGTGGATCTTGAAACGCGTTGGGTTTTGCTCTGCCAATAAACTGACAGCATCGTAAAACAATTGGGCTCCGACTCTGGTTTTTCAGAAGGAAGCGCGACCAGGAGTGTGTGAAATATATATATATATATATATATCAGCTCCAAGGCTTGCCAAAATACTGCTTGCTTAGGCACTCTGGGGGACAAAGCTCTTTTATTAAATGCAGACGCGTTTCAGCCGTAGCTTTCTTCAGTGCTTAAAAAGAGGCATTGAGATTCAAATGCACAGCGCGCTTTTTTAAACCATATAGTGTCTCTCGTGGTTGGAAGTTCCTAAGTGGTGGCAAGTGAGGAGGGACTCAGATGATGTTTGCCTCCCCCAGCAGTCCTTTAGTAAGACATTTTCTCAATATATAACACCTGGCCATATCGACAATTTTTTCATGGTGAGTCATTTATTATGCAATGTCAAAAAGTCTTACTGCTGCGAGTTACTTGCGGTTTCCAATATTGTTGCCACCATTAGCTGCGCATTAAGTTCCCCACGCCAAGCCTCTGATATCACACCAGGAGGCATCCGTTGGCAGCGGTAAAATTACCGTGTGCCATGAATTTGTATAATTCACGTCCTTTCAGGCCGACAGGAAACATCCTTTGGAGACGGTTCGTGCTCCTGCCATAAAGTTACGCTCCACTCTCCACCATGATGCAGGCTTCGCTGAACTCTTAAGGCGGGTGCCACAGGTGTGTGAGGGTGGAACTCACATCTTATATCAGCTCCAAGGCTTGCCAAAATACTGTTCGCTTAGGCATTCTGGGGGACAAAGCTCTTTTATTAAATGCAGACGCGTTTCAGCCGTAGCTTTCTTCAATGCTTAAAAAGAGGCATTGAGATTCAAATGCACAGCGCGCTTTTTTAAACCATATAGTGTCTCTCGTGGTTGGCAGTTCTTAAGTGGTGGCAAGTGAGGAGGGACTCAGATGATGTTTGCCTCCCCCAGCAGTCCTTTAGTAAGACGTTTTCTCAATATATAACACCTGGCCATAACAACAATTTTTTCATGGTGAGTCATTTATTATGCAATGTTAAAAAGTCTTACTGCTGCGAGTTACTTGCGGTTTCCAATATTGTTGCCACCATTAGCTGCGAATTAAGTCCCCCACGCCAAGACTCCGATATCACACCAGGATGCATCCGTTGGCAGCGGTAAAATTACCGTGTGCCATGAATTTGTATAATTCACGTCCTTTCAGGCCGACAGGAAACATCCTTTGGAGACGGTTCGTGCTCCTGCCATAAAGTTACGCTCCACTCTCCACCATGATGCAGGCTTCGCTGAACTCTTGAGGCGGGTGCCACAGGTGTGTGAGGGTGGAACTCACATCTTATATCAGCTCCAAGGCTTGCCAAAATACTGCTCGCTTAGGCACTCTGGGGGACAAAGCTCTTTTATTAAATGCAGACGCGTTTCAGCCGTAGCTTTCTTCAGTGCTTAAAAAGAGGCATTGAGATTCAAATGCACAGCGCACTTTTTTAAACCATATAGTGTCTCTCGTGGTTGGCAGTTCTTAAGTGGTGGCAAGTGAGGAGGGACTCAGATGATGTTTGCCTCCCCCAGCAGTCCTTTAGTAAGACGTTTTCTCAATATATAACACCTGGCCATATCGACAATTTTTTCATGGTGAGTCATTCATTATGCAATGTCAAAAAGTCTTACTGCTGCGAGTTACTTGCGGTTTCCAATATTGTTGCCACCATTAGCTGCGCATTAAGTCCCCCACGCCAAGCCTCCGATATCACACCAGGATGCATCCGTTGGCAGCGGTAAAATTACCGTGTGCCATGAATTTGTATAATTCACGTCCTTTCATGCCGACAGGAAACATCCTTTGGAGACGGTTCGTGCTCCTGCCATAAAGTTACGCTCCACTCTCCACCATGATGCAGGCTTCGCTGAACTCTTAAGGCGGGTGCCACAGGTGTGTGAGGGTGGAACTCACATCTTATATCAGCTCCAAGGCTTGCCAAAATACTGCTCGCTTAGGCACTCTGGGGGACAAAGCTCTTTTATTAATTGCAGACGCGTTTCAGCCGTAGCTTTCTTCAGTGCTTAAAAAGAGGCATTGAGATTCAAATGCACAGCGCGCTTTTTTAAACCATATAGTGTCTCTCGTGGTTGGCAGTTCTTAAGTGGTGGCAAGTGAGGAGGGACTCAGATGATGTTTGCCTCCCCCAGCAGTCCTTTAGTAAGACGTTTTCTCAATATATAACACCTGGCCATATCGACAATTTTTTCATGGTGAGTCATTTATTATGCAATGTCAAAAAGTCTTACTGCTGCGAGTTACTTGCGGTTTCCAATATTGTTGCCACCATTAGCTGCGCATTAAGTCCCCCACGCCAAGCCTCCGATATCACACCAGGATGCATCCGTTGGCAGCAGTAAAATTACCGTGTGCCATGAATTTGTATAATTGGCAGGAGCAGGCAATGCTCCCCCCATGCGTAAGTAAACTGCTATCTTCTGAGGGTGGGCACCTCTGGAAATAGGGAGCAGGCCCTGGGGCGAGGGTTGTCCCCAGACCCGTTAATGGCACCATGAAGGGGACCATGTGGCACCCCTCCCTTAGTTTAAATAGGGCCAGCACCAGGGAGGTGGTGATTCCTGGGGCCGAAAACGGCCTGGGAGAGGGTCGCATGGACCCCTCCCATTTTACTTCAACATATGCCACAGGGGGGTGTTGGTCCATGGAACCTGGGGTGATGTCGGCACAGCCCCTCTCCCCCTACTTTGTTATTTTGTGCCCCAGGGAAGTGGTGGGCCCCAAGGCAATTTTATACATTGGAAGTGAGGTCTACGCAGACCCCCTTTTTTATGCTCACATGCCCCCGGGAGGTGGTGGTCCCCAGGGCTTTTAAAGGCCAAAGGAGGAGGGCCACAAGCCCCTCTCCTATTATTTCTTTATAATAACCCCAGGGAGGAGGTGGTCCCGGGGGCTTTAAACTGCCAATGGGGAGGTCTGGACGCATACACCCCTTCCCTTTTGTGTAACTCACACTTGTCCCTAGGACCTAGGCCACCCGGGGGCTGAAATTAAAACAAGCGCAGCAGACTGCGCTTGTTTATTTTTATTTTCACTGCAAAAATTTGCTGAAATGCTTTTTGGCCCTGGCGTGATACCTGGGGGACTACGGCACAGGCCTAGGTGGTCAGGGTATTCCATATCTTTTTTTAACATGTTTGTTTGGGACTCAACTAAGTCTGAATCTCTAGACGGCTGCCAACACTTCCTGGTTGAAGTGTTGGCAGCAATCAGATCTCTGCACGAGATCGGTAAGATTAGCAGAGGGTCCGCACCTTTAAAAAAACAAATTTGGTTTTCCTTTAATATCTCCAAAACTACTGAACGGATTAACACCAAATAATAAAAAGGTAACTTTCTGGACCAAGAGCTAGCTTCCTGCAAAATTTGGTGTAATTCCATCCAGCGGTTCAGGCTGTAGTTGTGTCTAAAATCTCCATAGGAATTAACATGGAAAAATCACTTTTTTTGACCACCCCTTTTACTCGGCCCTACTTGACAAATCATCCCAAAACTTACTATGCAAAACTAGAGCTTGATGGACACTTTTCCGGAAGAATTCCGTGAAGATTCATCAAACTTAGCCAAAGTTATAAACAAGTCAAAAACGCTTTTTCTATGGAACCTATGTTCTAACTATAACTACCAACTGGTGGGTGGGTATATATATACATATATATATATATATATATATACATATATTTGCACATAAAAGCTTATTAGAAAACACCTCCCGCTATATAGACTTTTTCTTACAGGAGCATGTACGAACATTGCCGTCGTTTCTTCAGGATACTAGTGACTTTTTAAGAAATATAAGTAACTATAAATGGGAACCAAATTATCTATTGATGTCCCTTGATGTTACGTCACTTTAGAGTAGCATCCACCATCAAGACGGCATCAAGGCTGTAGAGCATTATTTAGATTTTAGGCCATTGCACCTGTACCAACATAACAAAATGCTTTTGAATAGGAATCTCTTTCCTTTTAGAGAATAATTATTTTTTATTTCAGAATCAGTTATTTCAGGAAACAAGGGGAGTAGCAATGGGGTCATGCTTTTCACATAGTTATGCCTGCCTCCATATGGATGGTGAGAAGAACTATTCTTAAAAGTGAAATATGATAATACATTGAAAAATCATGTCATTGCCGGGTTGGGGTATATTGATGATTTGTTCGTGATTTGGCGGGGGACGGAAGAGAGTGCGCTCGCATTCATTGAACAAATCAACATGAACATGCTGAATTTACAGTTTACTGCTACTATTAGCAAACAGTCAGTATGCTTTCTTGATGTGGAGATATACCTAGCATACTGCAAAATTGAAACCAGATTACATCGGAAAAAGACTGCAGGGAATACTTTACTGCATGCCACAAGTTATCACCCCAAACACCTATTACACAGCATCCCCTACAGGGAGATGCTTAGAATCACAAGAATCTGCAGCAATTATACAGATCTAGCACAGGCGCAGATAGAGAGCAAAAACAGGTTTCTGACCAGAGGAAATTCAGAAAAAACAATAGCCAATGCTATTAGAAGAACTAAAGCATTGAATAGGTCAGACCTGTTGGGTAAAACTGCCCCCAACAATAAATCAGATATTGCCCATAGTCTTGAGTGATCCAAAAAATCCTAATATAACATTTAGGAAGGCGAGGTCCATGAAGGATGCCCTAGTGAGTAGTAGTCCAGAAGTCAGAACAAATACAAACTGGTTGTCATCAAGGAAAGGGTTCGTGAAATGCACAAGTTGACGTACATGTAGGTTTGGAGTTAACAAAAAGACCTACAACACTCCATTCAAGAAAGACACGATTCCTATCAAATTGTGTAAAACGATGTATGCAGTTTATGTTTTGGAATGCTCTTGTGGGCTGCAATATGTGGGTAGCACCAAGTTGCAGGTCCAAGAGAATACTCCAACACTTAATGGCCATCACAAATCCGGACTTGCCTACCAGGTCGCACAGCACTTTAAAGACATCCACAACAATAACTTGGAACATCTAAAATATTTTGTAGTGGATGCAGTCTTGGCAGGGTAAGATTTCAAAACAGCAGGGATTTGACAAATGGGACCTGATCGGTCTCACCACAGTAGGGGACATGTGGGCAAAGGGCAGGGTTGTCCCGTTTGCGGAGCTACAAGCACAGTACCAGTTGCACGAGGGGGAAACCTTTACATATCTTCAGGCAAGAAGCGCATTATATAAAGTAATTCCCAAGGGCTCCGACCCACCTGTTTCCTAGCCTTTAGAAGATAGGCTTTTGGACGACTACCTCCCAGAAAAATCCTTATCACTGACCTATCGTTAAATCCTCAATAACTTACCTGAAACTCACGATAGAATATGCATCAAACGGGCAGACAAAGTGGGGGACATGACCGATGAGGACTGGAGGGAGGCCCTAGCCTAGCCCCGGGAGGTGGCTATCCGCTCTCGTTTCAAACTTATATAGCTTAAAATACTTCATAGAGCCAACTACACCAGTACAGCACTTGTTCAGATGGGGCTTCTGGGATCCAGTGTTGTGGCTCTACCGGTAATTTTTTACATCACTGGTGGGAATGTCCCGTCCTCCAGCGCTATTGGGGTAGAATAGTGTCACTATGTCTCAGATATGTCGGAAACCCATTGAGGCATCCCCTCGTCTTTGTCTATTGAACATACGGGAGGCGACGGATCGGTCAAGAACAGAACAAGTTTGGGTCCCGCTGGGTTGTATGGTGGCAAAGCCAGAACATGGAAGGGAGGGGTCTGGCCCAGACATGTTCGGGTGTATGCAAGCGGAGAGGGTGGTCTATGAAAGCAGGGGATGCGCAGGCAAATAGACTAAAATATGGGGCCCATGGAATGAGAGTAGGGGTTTGCTCTGTACCCCTTTTAGCAACACTTCCCCTTTCCTTACGAATAATGAGACACCGTAGTGCTCAAATGGGAAAATGTGACCGTGATTTATCTGTATATGCTCCTGACCCACTGCATTATCTTGTATTTATAAGCAATAAAGGTTGCGCATCTTTTAATATCTCAGATATTGCTTTTTACTGCACCTGTTTTTCTTTGTATTGTTTTATGTTGATTTCTTTCAATAAAATAAAACGATTATTTTTTTTTAAACCTGAGAAATTTGGACGTTATAGTTAGTAGAGCTAACTATAACTCGCGCCCCTGCTATGCACTGCTGATGACATCCCATATTACATCACTCATGACATGCTCAGTGACATAACTGATGATATCACTGATGACATCTCAAATGACATCACTGATGACATCACTGATGACATCATCCAGTGACTGAGTGTTTCGAAAAAGTTTAAGAATGTTTTATGTATATATGTTATGTTATGTTATACGTTGTTTTATATAGCGCACGGCTACTCAAAAAGAGTGTCCCGGCACTTTTATTGAAAACCTAAGGCAGAGTGAACACAACACAGTAATATAAAAACAGAGAAAAAAGCAGAGAAAACAGGGTAGATAGGCTAAAGGGCAAAAAGACAGGTTTTAAGGTCCTTCCTGAAAGTAAACAAACTAGTGGCGCCTCGCAACGCCAGCGGCAGAGTATTCCAAAGCTGTGGCGCCAACAGGCTGAAGGAGCGGCCTCCAATACAAGCCTTTATTACCCGCGGAACCACCGCAAGAAGCAGAGATTCAGATCTTAGAGATCGAGCCGGGCGGTAGAAGACAAGTCTCCTCTGGAGATACTTTGCTCCCACAGCATGAAGAGCCTTGTAGGCCATGGTCAAGGCCTTGAATGCTATCCGCTTCCGGATGGGCAGCCAATGGAGCGACTGCAGAAGACCAGCAGCCCTGACTCGCCTATTTAGGCCATAAATGGCCCTCGCAGCCGAGTTCTGGACGACTTGCAGCCGCTGCAATAGATATTCCGGCAGGCCCAAATAAAGGACGTTGGAGTAGTCCAGTCTTGAGCCAATCATGGCCTGCACTGTCAGCTTCCTGTGCTCCTCCGAAAGTAGAGGCAAGAACTTCCGGAGCATCTTGAGAAGGCCAAAACATGTTCCCGTTAAACCAAGGATCTGAGATCTTAACGTAAGGCCCTTGTCCATCCTGATCCCCAAGTTTTTAACCATCTGGGACGAACAAGACGGAGGGAACATATTAGCAGGCCACCATGCTTGCCAGTCCGGATCCGATAGACAACCGAAGAAGAGTACCTCAGATTTGTCTGAGTTGCACTTGAGGCTGTTCAGCTGGAACCATTTAAAAACAGCCCCAAGGCACTTCCGGATACTCTCTCCATCAAAATCCCCTCCTTTCTTACATGAAAAGAGGAGTTGGGTGTCATCGGCATAGGATACGATCTGGGCCCCAAAAGACTCCGCCAATGCCGCCAAAGGGGTCATAAAGATGTTAAAAAGAGTCGGGGTCAACACAGAACCCTGCGGAACTCCGACTCCCAAAGACGGCATCACGGCCGAGCTGGATGGGGCCCAGACCGTTTGTCGACGGCCAGCCAAAAATGATCTAAACCAGCTGAGCACCGTCCCCCTCAGACCGATCTCATGAAGTCTGGCGAGATGACCCTCATGGGGGATGGTGTCAAAGGCCGCCGACAGGTCCAACATGACAAGCATGGCTTTGCCCCCTGAATCAAGAACTTCTTTTATGGCTTCCGATACCTCCAAGAGCGCCGTCTCGGTACTTAGGTTAGGGCGGAAGCCAGATTGAGTAGGGTGTAGTATATTATGGGATTCTAAATAATTAGAAAGCTCCATGTGTACATGCTTCTCCAGAATCTTTGTGAGCGCAGGGAGGAGAGAAATAGGCCTGTAGTTGGCCAAGACTTCCGGGTCGAGCCCAGGCTTCTTGAGCAAAGGAATGACCATTGCCTGCTTCCAGGCCTGCGGGACCACTCCCTGACTCAATGAAAGGTTCAAAAGTGGGTTCGCCAGCGGATTTATGACTTCTGCCATTTTTGCCAAGAATTTGGCTGGGCATGGGTCAAGGGGCGACCCAGATTTGAGATTTCCCATAAGTGCCAATGAAGCAGGAACTGAGATAGATGGAAATACGGCCATAACTGAACCCAAAGGGGCCGGTGAAACTGATCCATCTACGGGGCTGGATGGAATTGCAGGCACCCGCAGAGGAAAGGAGTCTTGGATCAGCTTGATCTTATTGGTAAAAAAGTTAGCCAATATATGCCAATGTATATTGAAGAATGATTGGTTTTCTGAGAACCTGTATAGGTGCCTGAATGTCTGTGTGGGTGGGGGTGTGACTCGCTGCATGGATGTGTGAGTGGGTGACTCACTGGGTGTATGCATTTATGAGTAAGTGTGTTAGGGAGTGTATGGGTGAGTGAGTGTATGTATAGCTGTGTTGGTGAGTGAATGTATGTGTTAGAGTATATAAGTGAGTATATGTGTTAGTGAGTGATTGTGACAGTGGCTGCATGTAATTAATTGTTAAAGACAGTACGTTTCTGTATGAATAAGTGACGTGGTGTGTATATAACTGTATAAGTGAGTAAATAGAAGTGTAATTAATTGCTTGGGTGACTGACTACGATTTTTAGTAACTCTTTGGGTGAGTGGCAGTGTGTGTGTCTATATGGTTGTATGACACATGAGTGGATATGAGTTGTATGAGTGGATATATCAGTGGCTGTATTGATGAATGACTGCGTGTATGAGTGACTGTATGGGTTAGTGGGTGGATGTGTGTGTAGATGTATGAATCACTGAGCGGGTATGTACTAACTACTATTGGTCTGTCTATGGTTTTGATATTGGTAGTCTATATTTTAGAGTGGGTGTATAAAAGGTTTTATTAGGGTGTGAGGAAGTGCATCTGACGTGGAAGATGTCATTTGAGATGTCACTGAGCATGTCATGAGTGATGTAATATGTGACATCATTAGCAGTGCATTGCGGGGCGCGAGTTATAGTTCGCTCTACAAAATATAACAGCCGATTTTCTCATGTTTTATACGAGTGAAATGTCCAACTAACTATAATGTCCCTGAAACCTATGGTTTTTTCAGTGAATTGATAAGGTTTTTAAAATGCTAATTTCTAACTATAACGTCCCTAAAACCTATGGTTTTTTCAGTGAATTTCTAAGGTTTTTTAAATGCTCATTTCTAACTATAACGTCCCTAAAACCTATAGTTTTTTCTGTGAATTTCAAAGGTTTTTGAAATGTTAATTTAAACTATAACATAGCAGTCACGTTTGCAGAGTTGTAGAGAAAAGTGAGCGTGGCCTCCAAACACCTTTTAGTAATCCCACTGTGTGGGATTTACCGGAGGTAACAGGAGGGGTAGTTAGCTCCCAACGTCAACCTGGGGGGCCAACTACGCCTTTTATTACCTCCAGTAAGTCCCACACAGCAGGATCGCTAACTTGTTATATCAGGCCTGCTCCCTCCCTGCACCACTGTGCAAACGAGCACCCTGGCGCGTTGTAAATTGGGGGATTAAGTCCCCTTGAATCCTGAGGGTCCCTGAGGGCCAACTAGCCCACCAGGCACCTCCAGTAAGCGCCACAGAGCTGCGTTGCAGAGGTGTTACGAGGCCACGTCCCTTTTTACACCTCTCTGCAACGCTGCTCTGTGGCGCATACCGGAGGTACATGGTGGGCTATTTGGCACCCAGGGACCCTCTGTATTCAAGGGGAATTAATTCCCCAACTTACAACGTGCCACAGGGCGCGTTTGCAGAGTGGTGCAGGGAGGAGGCGGGCCTCCGGCAAGATGCCGGCTTTTAAAAAATTTTTTATAAGGGGGGCTGTGTGGCACCCCTTCTTTGCCATTTTTGGGGCCCTGGGGACCCCATCCCCCAGGGCCCGACCCCTATTTATTAAAAATATTAAAACGGGAAGGGGGCCTTGTGGCTCCCTTCCAGAGGCTAATTTCGGTCCTGGGGACCCCATCCCCGGGGCATGGGCAGTTGTTTTTTATATTTTTCTTTGGAGGTGGTGCCGCGTGTCCCCCCTCCTCAGGCCAATTATGGCCCCGGGGACCCCAACCCCAGTGCCAGCCTCATGGTTGGGGACCGTGGGTGGAGCCCCAATGCCCCCACGGTCCCACCGGAATTGCTTTTGCACAAGGGGAGCTTCTGACATGCAAAGGTTTTTTAAATGCTAATTCCTAACTATATATGGCCTGAAACCTATGGTTTTTTCATTGAATTTCAAAGGTTTTTTATATGCTAATTCTTAACTATATAAGGCCTGAAACCTATGGTTTTTTCAGTGAATTTGCAGGTTTTTTTTAATGCTAATTCCTAACTATATAAGGCCTGAAACCTATGGTTTTTTCATTGAATTTCAAAGGTTTTTTTAAGGCTAATTCCTAACTATATAAGGCCTGAAATCTATGTTTTTTTCAGTGAATTTCAAAGGTTTTTTAAATGCTAATTCCTAACTATATAAGGCCTGAAACCTATGGTTTTTTCATTGAATTCGCAAGGTTTTTTAAATTCTAATTCTATTAGCGGATAACGTTTTTATATATTCAAAGTTTTTTCAATGCTAATTCCTAACTATATAAGGCCTGAAACCTATGGTTTTTTCAGTGAATTTCAAAGGTTTTTTAAATGCTAATTTCTAACTATAAAAGGCCTTAAACCTATAGTTTTTTCAGTGAATTTGCAAGGTTTTTTAAATGCTAATTCTATTAGCGGATAACGTTTAAATATATTAATATCCTAGTGGGACCACCTGAGCAGCCCTAGGGGGTCAGGGTGTTTCTACCCTGCCTCCTTTTTGTGTTCTACACATTTGTTTTTCTGCTTTCTTGTGCCTCAGTCTACTAAGACCCAACATGGATGCCAACACTTCCTTGTTAGAAGTGTTGACAGCCAATGAGCATGCAGCTTTCTCGGGAAGGCATGCTGATTGGCTGGCACTGTCTATCAACACTAGCACAAGATGGATGCCACCACTTCCTGGTTAGAAGTGTTGACAGCCAATGACCATGCAGCTTTCTCGGGAAGGCATGCTGATTGGCTGCCACTGTCTGTCAACACTCCAAACCAGGAAGTGTTGGCAGCCATCTTGTGCCTTGTTAGAACCAAGGCAAAGAAAGCAGTGAAACAAAGGTGTGAAACTCGCAAAGGGGCCAGAGTAGAAGCACCCTGACCCCCAGGCCTGCTCAGGGGGTCCCACAAGGACACCCAAGGCAAATATTTTTAAAAAATAATAATTTTAAAAGTCGCGGGCTACGCGTACCATGCGCGTACGCACACGTACGGTACGCGTACCACGTGACTTTTTTTTTTTTGCCTTGGGGGTCCTTGTGGGACCCCCTGAGCAGGCCTAGGGGGTCAGGGTGCTTCTACCCTGCCCCCTTTTTGAGTTCTACACATTTAGTTTTCTGCTTTCCTATACCTCACTCTACCGAGGCACAAGATGGCTGCCCACAATTTCTGTTTTAGAGTGTTGACAGACAGTGGCAGCCAATCAGCATGCAGCTCGTGCACGTAGGGCTACGCGCACGTACGCTGTACGGTACGCCTACGTACGCGTACGGTACGCATACCGGTAAGCTTAGGAGTAAGCTTACGGTGAGCTACAATAGATATATATGTGTTTTTGAAGTTAATTTTCATAAAAACCACTGGAGCAATTTTCACCAAACATAGCAAAGGAAATCTGCTTACCAGTCCCTACAATTTACCAAAATTACCAGTATGAGGAGTAACTAAGTTAACTAGACTGGACCAATTCAATCATATTGACCAGATGGAGTAGTACTCCTGCACATTATAAGGAGTTGGATACCGTTGCACCACTATTCAAACTCCACTGCAGACCAATAAGGAGCCATTTGACTGGGGGGCGGAGCTTGCCAGCGTTGATGGTGGACGCTTAGGTGCAGAGCTCCGCGTCATTATCCCACAAAATCCTGTTAAAAATCCTTTGTCGACGGAGCCAGGCATTCCCTGGAGGGGGAGTTATCCTTCGGAGGCCGGCAGCAACGCCGGTAGCGCTTCCCGGTGAAAAACGGCGACTGGAGACAGAGTTGCGGCGCGAGACAGCATTCTTGCGGACTATGCCGCAATCCTCAGACTTGCCTGGGGAGCTGCCCGGCGTACGTCGCTGTGCGTGCGGCTTGATCGGTGGGGACAGACCCGGACCTGACTGAGCCTTAACTGAGCGGAGGACGCCGTGAGCATGAGCCGCTCACAGAAGCGGCAGGGGGTGAGATACGCTACAGCGAGGACGGAGGAAGGCCCGCCAGAGCCCTGACCACCACGGGGGACTTGGCGTGGGCCTGGTTGCTGCTGTACGCTGGGCCCGAAAAATATCGCCCCCCCTTAATCAACAGCTACCCGATGCCAGCGGCACTACAGACGGGCTTGGCCCCGGGCTTGGAATGGGGGGCGCTGCTTGGCACGGAGGGCCTGCCCCATAAGCGCGTACACGGTTTGGAACTACGCGTGACCACCCCTGCAGGAGGCGGGCCTCGCCGTGCATGTGCCCCCGTCTTCCTGCCTGTTCAGCAGCCCGAGATAGAGAGAGCCCAGGCACATGAGGGCCGACACGAGCGCGGGCTAGCAAGAGGACACAAGGTGAGGCCACGGGTCTGAGGGAGAGTGGCGAGGGCTGGAATCTCTGGCCTACTGCCCCCCCCCCCCGCCATCTTGCTGCACAGCACTGGGACACTAGGCCTGCCCCTGCCACAAATCTGGCTACAGAGGAGGGCTGAGTGCTGCTGGGCCTGCAAGCACTCGTGGGCACCTGGGAAGACGGTGTTTGAACACTGCGTCTCGCTGGCAACAAGGGCTGTACCACACTCAGCGAGGTAGTTGGGTGGATCGGTGTGTGGGCGGCTACCGAGGACAGGATCTATCAAGTTGGTCTCTAACGCCGCAGCTGTGCCATTGATTTGCACTACAGGGAGGTCAAAAGGGGACTTAGCTGGCATATCATAGCGCCCAGACCACTGCTGCTGGAGAGGCCCTCAGGTCTGGCTCTGAGCTGGGCAGGGAAAGAACCTCTAAAAACTGAGGCTATAGAGCGGCAAGTGCGGAGAACATAGGCTGCAACCGCCGGCCTTGCGGGTCCGCAACGGACCTTTGCTACGTCATACTGACATCAGTCAGTCGAGGACGGCTGGGAAGGTGAGCAGAAATATGGCATCTTCATGAGTGAGGCAAGGCAGCTCGATCTTTGGGATTCAATAGTGCATGTTGTGCGACGGGTTGGAGAGAGCCATATGCACTAGTCATCGGGCCCGGAGGGTGCTGTGGAGTGGAGACCCCATCGGTGCGCAGGAGCAGACTGCCGCTGGATCTGTGGCTGGAGTATTACCTCAGACTCTGTTACTGATCGAGTGCAGTGGGACCAGGAGTCTCAAAAACCTGCCGATTCGCCATGGGCAAGGGCGACAAAACTCAGACCAAGCTGGCGTTCGACCAACGACGTGCGAAGGTGCCGACTCGCAAGTGACCGATCCATCACCACGGGGCGGGGGCCCTGAGAGCTCAATGTGCGCGGAGATCAGAGATATGCTTGTGACTATGGAGAAAGGACTGCAAGACAGCATGGCGTCAATTGGCTCGAAGATTGATGCCCTCACGTACCGCATGGATCGCATGTCAGAGTGGGTGGACAAACATGCGGAACGACTCGACATGTCCGAGAGGCGGCTCACTGAAGTGGAAGAAGCGCAGACTGAATGGGACAAAGACCGCAAACAGCTTAGTAGACTACTCCAGGTCATTCAGGATAAGTCGGAGGACTTGGAGGCCCGCTCGAGGCGCTCGAATATTCGCATCACGGGGGTTGCGGAGACGACGCAAACTGGGAAGATGGAACTCTTTGTGGAGAAACTCCTGATCACTCTCTTGGGAGATGACGTCTTCTCCCCAATGTTTATAGTGGAAAGAGCTCACCGCACTCTGGGACCTCGTCCGCGCCCGGGGGCGCCCCCGAGACCGATAATAGCAAAACTGTTGAACTACAGGGACAGAGACGCAGCGTTGAGGGTAGCAAGAGACAAAGGGAAGTTGCAGTTCGAAGGTATGGATATCTCCTTGTACCCTGACTTCACTGCGAAAGTGCAGGAGGAAAGACGACACTTCGCGCCTTACAAGAAACACTCCGTGAACTTGGACTGGACTACGCAATGTTGTACCCGGCAAAACTGCGGATTAATAGACAAGGTCACTCGCACTTTTTCACGGACCCGAGAGAACTCCAGAAATCCTTAAAGGAGTGGTCCAAGGAGCAGAGAAGCAGCCCGAGAAGTCAACATGGGGAGCAGGACAATGATAGCCATTTGGATGAGCAGGAATAGTTTGACTGAGGCAGCTCAGTCCTTCTCATTGTTGTACTCATTGGAGGCTGGACGGAGGGGTATGTGCACGGACCCCTATTGCAGCGAACCCGGTGGGTTGTGAAACATCGAATCATGGGGAACGAGGGGGCCTGTGAATGGACTGCGATGCTAAGACTGGGTGAGATCTTTCCCTTATATATGTGCCGGGTAGCAGACATGTTAAATTAATTGGCTGATAGCGGAGGCGGCTTCAACGTACACTTTAATGCATATGGTTGTTGAACATTGATAATGCTATGTGGTCCATAAAGAAAAAGGGGAGATACCCTTTGAAGACTTACAGGGTGAAGACATAGGCTCACATTGATAGACACTAAAGAGGTAATGGTGCTGGGGCAATTTCGAGGTACACAATGCTGAAGTACTGTTATTTGTTTTTTCTGGTGACCTCTGCCCTAGCGCTTTTAGCTTTGATGGTCCCTAGAGGGAGTAGTTCGGGGATTGTTAAGGATGGTTCCAGTGGGGGGATGAGGGAGGGAGGGACGGGGTACTGCCAGGCCAGGTTGGGGGTGGTCGGCTGTGGGAGGGGGGGGTGAGATTTGGGGGGTGTTTGTTTCTGGGGAAGGGAAGATGAAAAACGGTTTGCCTTTTGGTCCTACTAGTCGAAGATTGCACATGTTGATTGATGCCCGTCGTGTACCTGCACTCGAGGAACGGCAAATATCATTCGTTGGCTGTATGTCCTCACCTCTGGGATGGCTGATGTTGGTGTGACGACTGCAGACGATGCTCCGGAGTCACTAAGAGTGATGACGTGGAATGTGAGAGGCTTGAACGATTATCGCAAGCTTAGAAAGGTTTTGAATTATTTACACAGACACCACATTGATCTGGCACTCCTCCAAGAAACTCACCTCCCTCTCACAAGTAAGATGCTTTCTGCTAAGGGTCTTGGGGGTAACAGTGTAGCAGCAGGGTTCACAACGCACTCCAGGGGAGTAGTCACATGGGTCAACCCTAGATCCAAATTACAATTGACGGTGCTCAAAGTGGACGCTGCAGGCCGGTACTTAATTTCTAGATGTGTGGGCAAGGGGCACGACCTTATAGTGGTAAATGTCTATGGCCCTAACTACGACTCCCCAAAATTTTATGAGGCACTGGCCATGCACTGTACAACCTATGTTTGCTCCAGAATGATTTGAGGGGGGGGACTTTAATTTAGTATTTGATCCAGAGTTGGACAGGTCAGCGGGGCCAGTCCTCCGGCCATCGGCCGCGGCTTCACTCATGCACTCGGAACTTGTTAAGCTGGATCTTGTTGATGTCTGCAGAAATAGACACCCCACAAGGGGCGGATATACCCACTACTCAGCGTACCATGATATTCATACAAGAATCGACTACTGGCTGGCGTCCCAAGCAGTTGTCGAATTCATTAAGCGATGTGCGATATTACTGCGCACCCTCTCGGACAACTCCCCGCTCCTACTGGTATTAGAGACACCGATAAAGAAAATTCCCCCTTTCACATGGCGCTTCCCCTCTTACTCCTTATTGGACGAGGTGTTCAGAGGAGAGTTGGCAGAGGAAATAGACAGCTTCTTTGAAACCAACGTTGGGTCTGTTGATAGCTTTCAGACAGTGTGGGAAGCGTTTAAAGTGTACATTCGGGGTATTGCTATGTCTAAGCACTCCAGTGTCCTCAAGTCTATTAGGCAAAGGTTGAAGAATCTGGAAACTCAACTGGCTACCCTTGAGGTGCAACAGCAGAACAATCCAGGGATGTATCTAGCAGCGCAGGTCAAAGTACTACTTACTGAATATAATGAGGAAGCGGACAGGGAAGTGCAACATATGGGTAAATACGCCACTGCACGCACGTACTGTGAAGGGGAGTGTCCCGGCTCTCTGTTGGCTAGAATAGTGCGTAATGACAGACGGCCACTGGTGATAGATGAGCTGGTGGCAGCATCGGGGGAGGTACTCACGGGAGAAGAGGAGATACTTGAAGAGTTCAGAGATTACTATTCCGAACTGTACAAATCCAGATCCTCTCAAGTGGAAGAGGAAATAGATGATTATCTGAGTTACATTAAAATGCCCTTTCTGTCCAATTCGCAGAGGGAATTCTTGACGATGCCCATACAAAAGGATGAGATTATGGAGGCGCTGGAGGGGATGCGGTCTGGCAGTGCCCCCGGAGCGGAGGGGTTAACAGTGGGCTTTTATAAAGCTTTTAAAGATAAACTCGTGTCATATCTGTCCACCCTCTTTGATGACATCTGTGTGGAGGGGAGCATGCCTAGCACTATGAGGGAAGCCCTGCTAATTACAATTCTGAAGCCCGGGAAACCGGCTAACGTGTGTGGTTCGTATAGGCCACTGTGCCTAATAAATGTGGATGCCAAATTGTACGCTAAGGTCTTGGCCACTCGCCTGGCACTACTTGCGCCGGAGCTGGTTGCACCAGAACAAGCGGGATTTATCCCCAACAGAAACCTCACCTTTAACATTCGGACAGTACTAGGGACTATGCAACATGTGCGTCAAGAGAGCAAAGCGCTTGTGATTTTCCTAGACATGGAGAAGGCCTTCGACTCGGTGGAGTGGCCCTTCATGATACGAGCTTTACGAAAATTGGGGTTGGGTGAACCCTTCCTACAAATGATAGGAGCCTTGTACTTCAGGCCCACAGTGAGACTGCGGATGGGCGACCGTGTCACAGATGCCTTTGAGATCAGTAGAGGTACTAGACAGGGTTGCCCTCTTTCATCCTTGCTATATGCGCTGGTTGCGGAACCATTAGCATGCGCGCTTAGGGAATACCACAGGTTCAAAGGGATCAACTTTCCAGCATACAAGATTGGCATATATACATATGCAGACGACACGCTGTTGTACGTCCGCGACCCGGAAACGAACCTCTCGTCAGTGATAAGAGAAGTAGTGCGATTTGGAGCACTTTCAGGGCTGAAGATGAATTGGACCAAATCAGTTGCGTTCCCGCTAACACCAGTGACGTTGCAATTTGAGATGGAATACCCATTGCAATGGACAACGGAGCCGGTCAGGTATTTAGGTATCCAGCTTCACACAGACCCTGACATTCTGGTACGGGAAAACTACGGGGTAGCCTATTCAAAGTTAGTTGAGGACGTGGACGCCTGGTGCAGACTTCCTCTGTCTTTAATGGGAAGGATAGCTCTTATTAAGATGGTGGTTTTGCCTAGATTCCTGTTCCTTTTTAACAATATCCCGGTGGTCCTGTCTAAGGCCTTTTTCAAGACCTTGACACAAACTCTTATTAAACTTGCCTGGGGTGGCAAACAACCCAGAGTCCAATGGAAAGTATTAATGCTCCCACATGAGATGGGAGGGCTGGGTGCACCGGACATGGAACGATTTTACAGGGTGGCACAGGCCGCACATCTTCATACGTGGATCCCTGGGAACCCGGGTATCCCCCACGTGATCCTTGAACGTTTGTTCGCAGACCCAACCCCGGCTACGGTATTTCAGCCGATGGATCGCAGTATTGGCAAACTGGACTCTATTAAGGCTACAAATCATGCCTGGCTTGCGCTGTTGCAGGCACAGGACTGTGGACTGCTATACTCTCCTCTTATGCCGATAGTGTGGGCAATATGGTTGGCACCATTGGAGGAGAAGGGAGTCACGCGAGCGCTGAACAAATTGGGCATCACAAAGATGGAAGACCTATTTATAGACGGGGTGGTGAAAACCTGGGATCAGATTGCCTCTGCGAGTGGGGAGGTCACACTACTGCTACGCTTCCAGTTCCATAGGGTTCGCAGTGCCCTTTCAGACCTTTTGGGCCCAGACATGGCAGAGCCGCCTGAAATCCCGGAGCTTACATACGTGATAAAAACATCCTCTCCCCAAAAGCTAGTAACGAATCTAGTTAGGATAGGGGCCCGACATAAGGTGCACCAACTCTCGAAAGCCAGAATAGCGTGGCAGCACGATCTGCAAATGCAGATTGATGATGACATGTGGAAATATTGTTGTACCAGCACAAGGAAATTGTCTCTCAACGGAAGACACAGGCTGATCCATTTCAAATTCCTCCAACGAGTATACTACACACCAGAGAGAGTACATAGGTATGGACTTAGACAATTGGCAGAGTGTGAGCGATGTCACATGCAGGTGGCAGATTTCATGCATATGGAGTGGAGTTGCCCAGGCATTAACACATTTTGGAAGGAGGTATTCTCGGAAATGAGTGTGATACTAGAAACAGACCTGCCTGCTAACCCTGCGCTAGCCCTGCTGGGATACTCCAAGACGCTACCAGTGGCATTGCGCCGACTGACAGATATAGGTCTACTAATTGCCAGATGTGTTGTTGCTTGTTGTTGGATGAGGGGCCCGTTACCAACTAAAGTTAGATGGGCCAGGGACATGCTATATTGCTGCACGCAATCAGAAACTTATAGTGAGTTGCTCCCACCTACGAGTCGGCCAAAGAATTTTTGGGGTCTGTATCAGACATATTTGAACAATAGAGATAGTGAGGAAACGGCACTGGGTGAGATGAATGATGTTCAGGAACCTCTGGAGGAGGATAATGGGCATGATCTGCAGGGTAATTAGATGGACCTAGAGTATCACACGAATAGTTCTGGGGAAGATGGGAGAGGGGACACAGGGAGGGTGGGGACTGGGAGCCTTGATCAATTAGCTAGTAGGTAGGGATTCTGAAGTAGAGGATGCTCGGAGTGGTTTTGGGCTAACGTTAGGAATAAACAGACTATAGCAGGGACCCGGGCTTATTCCTGAGATTGGTCGAAGGGATAGTGTGTTAGTGTAATTTCTAGACGGTAGGACGGGAGGGCACACAGGTTGAGAGTTGGGGGTGGGGGGCTGTTGGGGTTATAATTATTATTTTTGAACGCAAGACTTTCTTTTTTGGTTTGCATCATGGGTGGATTGTATTGGCAGTCTATGGGAAGAGAGAGCGCATCTATATGAATGTTGGGCGAGACGGGGTGGGATAACGGGACTATAGATAGGGCGGGGGGCCTTTTTCTATTGTTGTTTTATATTCCATATCTTGTCCTTTCTTATCGCCGCCGGACCTCCGGGTTGTCAGCTCATTGGCTGTGTAAGATACCACCAAGAGATGCAGCCCGGCTGCCTATAACTTGCTGCCGCCCCTCCCGGGTTGTAGGCTGCTATCTGTGTGAGATGCTTTGTTTCTTAATAAAGGCTTTTGAAATTTTAAAAAAAAACAAAAAAAAATTATCTGTAAAAAAAAAAAAAGAAAAAAAAAGGAGCCATTTGACTCGCAACGGAAGGAATTTTATATGTCTTACCGTATATTTTAAATGTAAATAATATGTTTGTGGCTATGTGAATCATGAAATAGTTTCTATGTACTTGGATGTATTTTCATACATTGACATTTGAAAATGATTGTACATATTTGTATTGATTGATATTTTGAACAATAAAAAACATAACATTGTTTAAACATTTGAGAAAGTGTTAAATATATATCAAATGAAAAAATATTGTGATAAATATCAATGCATTTTGGACAACTTGGAATGGAAAGACTTATTGCTGTGGAACAGCCCATGTGTTGAACCACAGGCAGGCCACCAGTAAAAGTATACAGGTCTGACAAGAGTTTTCATAAGAGTATTTTTCTCTTCTTTACCCCTTATTCTTGGACCTCAAAGCATTGACAGGGGGTATCTTCTTTGATATAGAGGAAAATAGCAGCCCTTTTCAGGACAAAGTTTTGTAATAAAGCTTTTTCATCCTGGAGCTGAGGCTATACTGATTGTTAAATGCCCTGAACCCGAGTTAGAGGCTGAGCCGCAGGGCTATGTTTATGTTTATGTTGGTTTATGCTATTTTTCTAGCGCGCAAATACCCGGGGGTGTCTCGGCGCTCAGAGTACAGACCCATCGCTGTGGCAGAAAAAAAAAATTTATACTGAAAAAAACCAGGTTTTTAGTTTTTTTCTGAAACTGATGAGAGTGGGGGCGGTTTTGATGTAAAGGGGTAATGTGTTCCAAAGTTTGGCTGTGGAGATAGTGAAACATCTGTCACCCCAATTGACCCTTTTTGTACGTGGGACTTTCAGCAGATGAGCTGAAGATGAGCGTAGTGTTCTAGAATGTAGAAGCGGAGAAAGGGCATTTCTGAGAAACTGTGGGCCTGAGTTATTGATGGCTTTGTATGCAATGCACAATGCCTTAAATTTTGTCCGGCTCCTGATTGGGAGCCAGTGCAGCTGTCGAATGTAAGGGGAGATGGAAGTAAACTTGGGAATGCCCAGCAGAATTCTAGCTGAGGCATTCTGGACTAGCTGCAGTCTGTTAAGGACTTTTTCCTGGGCATTCAGAAGAAGGGCATTGCAATAATCTGTTTTGGAAAAGACCAAAGTACTGATTAGGGTTTTGCCGCCCGACGAGGGGAGGTATGGCATCAGTTTCTTGATTTTTCTCAGGATGTAGAAGGATGAGGAGACCACGGAGTTGACATGTTGATGGAAAGTCATTTTGTTGTCAAATATTACTCCCAGGTTGCGAACCCTGGTGACTGGTTGAGGTGGGGCTCCCATCTCAGGTGGCCACCATTGGGGGGACCAGATTGGTTCCAGTTTCCCGAATGTCATCACCTCTGTTTTGTCAGAGTTTAATTTAAGACAATTTGATGACATCCAGGAACTGATTGCCCGCATTCCCTCTTGGAAATTTGCCGCAACTGATGTACCATCGTTGTGTATCGACAACACCAACTGAGTGTCGTCAGCGTATGTTGTTAGGGCAATTTCGTATGATTTTATTACCCTCACTAAGTCCGAAACATAAATGTTGAATAGTGTCGGACTCAGCGAGGAGCCCTGTGGAACTCCGCAGGGAAGGGTAAAAGTGTGGGAGGTGAACTGGTCCATTTTTACTGTCTGTGGGCGGTCAGCCAGGAATGAGGCGAGAAGTTCTTTAGCCTTATTCTGAATTCCTATCAATGAGACACGGTTGATCAAGGTGACATGATCGACCGTGTCGAAGGCTGCAGAAAGATCTAACAGTATTAGTACTGCCGCTCCTCCCTTATCCATTGTCATTCTTATTTCATCAGCTGCTTTAAGTAACGCTGTTTCGGTCCCATGACCCTGTCTGAACCCAAATTGGGTATCATCCAGTAAGTTGTTATTAGCTATGAATGTAGATAGCTGTATGTTCATTATCTTTTCAAAGATTTTTGCTGGGAATGGAAGACATGCGATGGGTCGATAACTGGCGGGAAGGAGAGGGTCGAGAGTAGGTTTTTTTAGGAGAGGTTTAATGATGGCTTCCTTTCAGACTGAAGGATATATGCCTGTTGCGAACATGGCATTGCATATGGGGGTGAGAGCAGGGGAAATAGCTTCTGGAATGAGATTGAGGATGGCGGGAGGACAGGGGTCTAGAGGTGATCCTGATTTTGTGCTGAAAGCAAGTCGTTGGATTTGTTCCTCCGTAGCAGCTTCGAAGGTTAAGAAGCTCGGTGCGTTACTAGGAGGTGGTAAAAAGGTGGTGGTAGTGGGGGGAGGGTGGGTGAAGGCTGAGAAGATAGCAGTAACTTTGTCTTCGAAGAACTTGGCAATAGAATTGCAGAGATCTTGTGATCCGTCAGAGCAAGGGACGGGAGGGTTAGAAAGGTGAGTAACCACCTGAAACAGTTCTCTTGCGGAATTCTTTGCCTGATTAATTTGATCGGTGTAGTAACGTGTCTTTTCCGAGGTAATGAGTATTTTATACTTAGAAAGGGCACTTTTATAGGCAATTTTGTCCGTGGGATTGTAGTAGCGGCGCCAGTGTCTCTCCAAATTTCTGCAGTGTTGTCTCTGCAGTCGTAGGGATTCTGTGAACCACGGGGCTGCGGGGAGTTTTCTGCTGCGGTGGGAAATTTTAAGAGGAGCTAGGTTGTGACAAGCTGGGCCCGATTCACCGAACTAACTTAAGACAAAATCCTAAACTTACTACTTTTGGTATTCACAGAAGATAGGATTTTGTCTTAAGTTTGTCTTAAGACAGACTTAAGACAGACTTAAGTTAGGATTTTGTCTTAAGTTTGTCTTAAGTCTGTCGTAAGTTTGTCTTAAGACAAACCTAAGACAAAATCCTAACTTCTGTGAATACTAAAAGTAGTAGGTTTAGGATTTTATCTTAAGTTAGTTCTGTGAATCGGCCCCGCTTTGTTTAGGCTATTGAGATAATTAGTGGATGCTAGAGAGGGATCTTGTTAGTTGGTGATCAAGCTGTCAAGCAGCGTAGCCGCTAGCTGAGAGGGGTCGATGTTTTTCCAGTCTCTAAAAGAGATAGGAGACGATGATGTGGAAAAAGATGGAGGGGAGTTACGTTTTATTGCGAAACAAACGGCTGAGTGATCAGTCCAGATAAGAGGGATAACAGTCGTAATCACGATATGTGGATTGCTGGTAAATAGACCATCTAATGTGTGTCCCGCTTTGTGTGTAGACTGTTTGACAATTTGCTGGAGACCGGCAGCTGCTAAGTCGTTTATAAGCGCCGAGGTGTCGGGGTCGTGAGTTGCTTCGAGGTGAAAATTAAAGTCTCCTAGAATGGTGTAGTGTGGCGTTCCTGCTGATAACTCGATTAGATTGTTAAGGAATTTCAATCTGGACCCGGGGGGGCGATAAAGTAACATGCCTGTAACTGATTGATTATCGGAGAGGCTGATGGTAAAGGAGAAAGCCTCACATTCATTGTATTTAGAGTCCGTGATTTTAACTTTGAGATGGTCCTTATATATGATGGCTAACCCTCCTCCCTTTCTTTTTATTCTGTCGAGTCTGCAGACGCAATAGTTAGATGGAGTTGCTGCTTTAAAATCTGGGCCAGAGGAGTCATCACCCCAGGTTTCTGTGATGAATAGTAGGTCTAGGTTATGTGATTCTATGAATTCTGAGATTTCAATTTTATGTTTGGGGACAGAGCGCACATTGATAAGTGCTGCTAGGACCTGGTGATTGGGAATCTTGGGGAGGGTAGGGGTCGTGCACATAGCACATTTGTGAGGACCTATGGTGGGATTGGTATAAAGCAGATGAGGTAAGGAATGTGGCAAGTCAGCTGAGGTCATGATTTCTCGGAGTTGCTCGGAAGTGTATTTAAATGTGCTCGCTGTAGGAGAGGTGTGAGGCGGTACAGGGTCAGAGGGGGTAGCCCTAGGCCCGGCCTCGGCGAGGACGAGCGCAGACGAGCTTGCCTTAAGCGCGCCTTCGACGCGCAATCGTCGCGCCCGCTGCGCTCGTCCGCTGCGGGTCCGATGAATGACCATGTTTTTATAGAGGTCACGAGTGTGAGGAGAGGGGGCGTGGCCAGCGCGAGTGGGCGTGTTTGCTGGGCCAGGAATGGTGGCAAGCTTGAACTAACACTCACCTGCGGCAGCGCTCAATCGGCTGTGCAGGGTGTCGGTTTGACAAAGTGAAGAGTGCCCAAGGGGGTAAGTGAGGTTAAAACACACAATTTCTGCTGTAATAATTTCTAACAAGTATTAAAATCGTTAAAGTAGCTCCCGGCATTTCGCCTCAGGAGGGGTTTCTGCAATGCGACGCTATCGTCTCAGCGCGCTTTAAGTATCAGGGAGAAGGGGCGTGGCCAGCGCGAGTGGGCGTGTTTGCTGGGCCAGGAATGGCGGCAAGCTTGAACTAACACTCACCTGCGGCAGCGCTCAATCGGCTGTGCAGGGTGTTGGTTTGACAAAGTGAAGAGTGCCCAAGGGGGTAAGTGAGGTTAAAAACACACAATTTCTGCTGTAATAATTTCTAACAAGTATTAAAATCGTTAAAGTATTGGGGGAGGGCGGTTGGGGGAGGGTAGTTGAGGGTCCTGGGGTTTATGTGTTGCGGGTAAAATGTCCACCTCTAGCGGGCCTGGCGCTCTGGGAACGCGAAAAGGGCAAGGCTCTCCCTGGTTTGGCTGGAGCGTTGTGGTTGAGGGGGCCTGTCCTACACAGGAGTATTGTGAGGCGCCATGGCACTAGGGGACTTCTCCCTCTGGACTTGGCTGAGACTCGACCCTGGCAGCCCGAGCGATGACAGTTATAGACTTACTGTGCGTGGACCAGGGGTGTCTTGAGTCGTGGTTAATTATTGACCCCTAAACCTGGTCAAGCTTTGCATGCAATGCTCCTTGTCTTATGAGCCCCTGCGTGGGCATGTTGGCAGTTTGTGCCCTGCTTTTTTTTCGAATGTGGACAACAATAAAATCTGTTTACAAAAAAAAAAAATCGTTAAAGTAGCTCCCGGCTTTTCGCCTCAGGAGGGGTTTCTGCAATGCGACGCTATCGTCTCAGCGCGCTTTAAGTATCAGGGAGAGGGGGCGTGGCCAGCACGAGTGGGCGTGTTTGCTGGGCCAGGAATGGCGGCAAGCTTGAACTAACACTCACCTGCGGCAGCGCTCAATCGGCTGTGCAGGGTGTCGGTTTGACAAAGTGAAGAGTGCCCAGGGGGGTAAGTGAGGTTAAAAACACACAATTTCTGCTGTAATAATTTCTAACAAGTATTAAAATCGTTAAAGTAGCTCCCGGCTTTTCGCCTCAGGAGGGGTTTCTGCAATGCGACGCTATCGTCTCAGCACGCTTTAAGTATCAGGGAAAGGGGGCGTGGCCAGCGCGAGTGGGCGTGTTTGCTGGGCCAGGAATGGCGGCAAGCTTGAACTAACACTCACCTGCGGCAGCGCTCAATCGGCTGTGCAGGGTGTCGGTTTGACAAAGTGAAGAGTGCCCAGGGGGGTAAGTATGGTTAAAAACACATAATTTCTGCTGTAATAATTTCTAACAAGTATTAAAATCGTTAAAGTAGCTCCCGGCTTTTCGCCTCAGGAGGGCTATTGGAATATTCCTATAAGGATATTAGAACATTCCACCCATTTAGGAATGTTCTAAATTAAAAATAAATAAACAGAGACAAATATTGGAATGCTGGAGCTGAAGGCTTATATGAGTTATTATAAGGCCGGAGCCACTTCATTGTCTTCAATGGAGTTCTCAACATTCGGACCCAAAAACTAGAAAGTGCAATAACACAAAAAATGGAATATAGAACAGGCTGCAAAACAATGTTCTATGGCGTGATTTGGGTATATCACAGGATTCTATATAAAGATTTGGTCCACTATGATCATGTTGGGTCTCCAGGGTGTTGTATAAGGATATCAGATTGTGAACATCTATACAGTATACAAGGACAGATCACTTATGTTTCCATTAGCACATAGAACATTAAGTACTCCAACTGAGAAGATGGGGTACATTCCATATGCATCAGGTTACAGTTACAGGCAGAGCTCAGGACTTGTAACCCATTCTATATCATATCACATTTTGCTGTCATAAAATATTTCCCAAGTGTTTGACCTGTGCTTGAATCTGTGGTTGATGGCTATACACATTAGACTCAGGGACTAATTTAGACCCGGGAAGACGGTCCATCAGTCTTCCAGGGGATGAATGTCTTTGCCATGGGCACCCTTGGGGGAGAACCACCATACTTTAGGTGACCTTTTGCGGCTCCCTTTACAGTTCTGAAGGTTTGCCAAGTGGGAGCCGTCTTTAAAGTGCTCAGAGACAACAAACGCAAAACGTGGGAGTTTGTTTTCTGTGAACAAAAATGACTGAGATGCACAGGGAGTTTTTTCCCTTGCATTGCACGTGGGTGCCATTTAATATTTTCCGTGCTCGCATTTTCAGGTTTTGTCAACACAGGTAGGAAAAATGAGTACCGATTGCTCTACCCTCAATAGGGCAGGATGATCATTACTATACCTTGTCCGCCCCTTGGAAGATGACCCATCAGGTCAGAAGTTTACACTGGTGGAGCCAGAAGAGGCTGTTCGAGTGTCAACTTGGCACTTTCACCAAAGAAAAGGAATATCAAGTTTAGTGGGTGGGGAGCACCCTGGTTTTAAGGGGGTACTCCCGCTCCACCAAACTCTAAATATGGCTCTTTGACCAGACCAGAATGAAAGCTGGCTGTACATAATAACAAGGTTAGAGAATCATAAAATGCTCAAGAAATCAAGCATTTTTAAACCCACTGAGTAAAGGGTTTTGTATGCGAAACTGTGGCCCCTGCCATGGTGTCAGATGAAGAGGGGGTAGGCAGGTATTCCATCCCAGATTGTGAATGCAGACCTTGTGCTAAATATAATTGATAAGAATTGCTCTTCAAATCCCCTTCTAATGGAGCCAAGGATTTTTATTACAGATTTAATAACCCTTAGCATGAGGGAGTACAAAGGCATAAGCTTGTGAGCCACAGACAGCAACCCGACAGGGACAGGCAATCTGTGAGATCTTGGAGCAGGCTTCAATGTGTCTCTTGAGTACAAGGAGCCAACAAAGTGTCTGTTTCAAATGTAGAACAATGAAAGGGAGCAGAAATGAAGCAAACAGTGAATAACATCCTAAATGAAAAAAGTGCTAGTCTCGCTGCTGCATGCCAGGTGCTGCTAAATCTTACGGGGTGAGATGGCCTGACACGGCAATAACCTTTCCTATAATCTCAGTTAGTCTTTTTCATCCAATTAAAGATGAACCTAGGAAGCTTGCACTTGGTGATATTTCTGATACATTACAAATATTTATATGAGCTTTAAGACCACATCTCTACAGGTCTGCTGGGGACCCGATGGTGCTCACTCTATTCATACCTTCTGCATTCAAGAATATCCGGTCTTGGTACAGGTCAGTGAGGAAGAGACTGTTCACCAGCGTGGACTTTCCCAGCCCGGATTCGCCTGCAGGAAGCAAAGACAAAATCAGCTGTGCTTACAGAAAGGTAGTAGAAAAATGCAATCAAAAATCAAGAATAGATGGGGTAAAGAGTAGAAGGAAAGAGTATGAAGGAAGACAAAAAGGAGAATAAGAAGAAATGAGAATAATTGTAGTAAGCGAAGGACGGTTAATGCGTGATTGTGGTTAATATGGACAGTCAAACACTGATACACTTGGTGTAGGCAGTGGACCGTATTAGGTGATGGGGCAGTTGGGAAGAACGTTGAACCCATGAATTGACTGGGATCTACCTGGGCACTTTCTTGGCCCTAAACAAGTGAGCAGAAGAAGAATTGTGTGGAAGACCCAACGGTTTCAGTAGGACTTCTGCTGTAATTGACCACGGAGTGCAATCAGGACATTGTTGAAAGAACCAGAGGTGACCAACATTGGCATCAAGGCAAACAGTCACAGTGGGAAGCCAGGGTATCGATGGAGTGGTTAGAGTGCAGCAATTAGCAGCTACTTGATTAAGCAAGGAACAGCAGATTACTTGGAATAAGGGCCTTACAAGCTAACACAGGGGATCAATCACACTTTCATTCCTGCAAGGGAATAGGCAAGTAAAGATGTTGCTCCTGCCAGATCTGAGAACAAATGCACAGCAGAGGACTTACAGTGTCGCTTACACTTACCGGCCACCATGACGGTGAACTCAAACCCTTTCTTGACAGATTTTCGATGAACCTGGTTAGGAAGAGTGGCAAAGCCGACATATTCTCTAAAATCCTGCAGAGACAGCAAAGGAACAGTAGGGTGACCAAAGTAACAGCAGGGTGACCAAAGAGGCTTTAAACAACGAACAAGACACCAGACCCCCACAGATCCAACCCAACAGACATTGCCTCAGCAGTCATGTACATGCTGAATCTGTGTCCATCCCGCCCCATTAACTTCTTAGACAGAACCAGCGCTGCTGAAAGCACTGCACGTGCAGCCAAGGAAGTTCCTATTAAACATCATTCCCAACATAGACATATATATTAACTTGATTCTTAATGCAACCATCTAATAACAGCACCAATCATTACTGATAGTAGCACCTTCAAAGTTGCATTAAACATATGATCATGTCAAAGGAAGAGGGAGTGGTAGCAGAATGTTTTCTGCATCAGATTAGCCCCTTCAGAGTCCTCCCACTATCATCAAAAGAGTTACATGACTCAAGGACCCAGTGAAACAATCACAGTGGGCTCAGCAGCAGAGTAACACAACACTCAACTCGTTAACATTTACTGACATATTCAATAGAAGAGTGAAACCAAACCATGGCATCATCTCAGATGAAGAGGTCATGTCAAAGCATGACTAAATCATCAACAGAAGAGGTGTATCCTTTTTTATCAAAATGAGGTCATGCTTTATTGATGATGGAAGAGCTGTATAAATGTGTGGATTACACCATAAACAGAAGAATAATACCCAAACAAAGCATCATCCTAAACAGAGGAAGCATATCAACGAATGACATCATCATCAAGAGTAGAGCGGTATCATGTTTAGCAGTGCTGCATCAAAGTGTGACATCATCACTGTCATATTTAGCACAAGTGCGGCATCAAAGTGTGACATCATCACTGTCATATTTAGCACAAGTGCGGCATCAAAGTGTGACATCATCATTAATGGAAGAATCATTCCAAAGCATGACATCATTCTAAGAATAAGAGTCACATGAAAGCATAACCTTATTAAAATGTAAAAGTTGTACAAACAAATGACATCACCATCGTTTTAACAGAAGAGCTGTCTCAAGGTGTGGCATCTTCATGATCAGAAGATCAAACCCTTGTCGACAGAGGAGATACATCAAACCATCAAGCATACTGTCACCATCCCCTGTAATAGAAGATGTTGGGAATGCCCTGCCCTGTGTGCACTAACTGCCTAACAGTGATCCTATTTTTTTGATTGTGGTCATGCCTCTTTTGCTCACCACGCCACCCCAGTTTGAACCCAGCCATATGCAAATCAGTCTTGACCCTGTTCCTCATAGGAACAGTCCAGCCCGAACTGCCAAGCCAGGTCCTCCCTGGATCAGGATCAAGGAACAAGCAAGTTGGCAGGGTATGCACAGACATGGGTCCATTGCTCACTTTGCCACTGAATTCAAGCTAGCTTGGCTGATGAGGGGTGTTACCCCCAAAACTGGTCCGAGGACGCTTGTTTCCGGTCTAGGGAAGACCTGGCTTGGTAGTTCGGACTGGACTGTTCCCATGAGGAACAGGGTCAAGACTGAATTGCATACAGCTTGGTCTGAATTGTGGTGTCAAAGTGAGCTAAAGAACGATGATGGATTCAAGCCAGATCTAATAGTGACTGGGGGTTAGGGTCTGAGAAGTTTCGGCACTCCATCCATCATCTTCTTCTCTTTGTTTTATTCACTCTAAGTTGGAAGGGTATGCCCAGACGTGGGTAGCTTGCTCAATTTGCCACTGGATTCAGGCTTGCATGGCTGATAAGGGGTGTTACCACAAACCTGGTCCCAGGATGCTTGCTTCCGGTTCAGGGAAGACCTGGCATTGTAGTTCGGGCAGGACTGTTCCTGTGAGGAAGAGTGTCAAGACTAGAGGTCAAGAATGGAAATTGGCCTGGCCAGGACACATCAAAAGGAAACTGCTCCAACCTGGTTACAAGGAACAGACCTGAAATAAACATCCACCGGCTGCAAAAGCAGTATAAAGATGAGAGCTCAATACCCATCATTGTCCGTTGTTGTGGTCTCTATTACTGAGGAAGACGCACTCTGCAGAGTACTCAGGGACTACGAAGCAACCACGAGTTGATGTTGCACTAACAGTCAACTCCTCGGAGGTGAAGGAAAAACACTTGGGGTATGATCCAAGGAGGAATTACTGATGTTCCTGATTGCCACGATATCCTGCTTGTGAGCAAGGGAAGGAAGCACCAACACTGCAGGAGGAGGGGATCACAGAAGGGAGAGTTGTAATTGACCTTAGTGTAGGATCTTTCCAACAGAAACTCATGAAGCAAGAATGCTTAAGGAACTGCTGTACTGCTGGGTCAAGCAGTGTGATCGTCATGACAAATACCTTTCAGAACCACCAGGTTCCTGAAGGGTTGGGCCTCTGTGGGCCTCTGTGGTGAGCCCGACAGTGGCTTGGATAGGCTCCTGCTGGGGGCTCCTGTACCCCGAAGTGGACTGTGGGGCTTCAACAATGTCCCAGAATTTCCCACATCACCAACTCCTCACGCCGAGATCATATGGGTCCTTGTGCTATTACAGACTTTCTTAGTGATTGTAACTCTACATGTTGATCTTGTATATTTCTGCACTTTAAACCTTATGTTTGTATCACTGTATACCATGTAAAGCGCTCTGATACCTTCACAGGTCAAGTTCACGCTCTATAAAACACAAAAATAAATAAATAAATAAGCCTGTCATTGGGTGGAGACAAGTCCTGATGTAAGGGGACTGAGTGACCGTGATACTGCCAAGTGGGTTGAGACCATTCCTGAGGGCTAAATGAACATAGAGGTACGCTGGGGAGGTACCACATTAATATTCAAGGTCGTCGCTTTGATGCAATGTGTGTCGAGATAGTGCCCCCTGTGCCAAAGAACCATCATCAGCTTGCGAGTGGCCGGCACGCTCAAGAAGAATCACCAAGTACTCACCAGAGGGCCACAACAAGCCGAGATCTGCAGCTGCCACCCAGAAGAGGGCCACTGTCAGAAGCCATTGCTCGTGTTGTGACCCTGGAAGAGACGCCCTGAGTGGCTGGCTGCCACGCAACCGGAAGAGGACTGCTGCATGCTATCAGAAGGCTCACGCATTCACTCTTCCCACAGCAGCAGGGTCTCATCAGCGGCAGGCATGAGCCTTGCACCTCTCCTGGACTGTGACCCAGAGTTACTAAACTGAACTTGGTGAGAGACTGATCAGGCCTAGGTCCTGGGGACTGTGTGCTAACCTAGATACAAGGGGATGAAGCACAAACCGCATGCACCAGTTTACCTGGTTCACCTTGAGCCTGATACAAGGGGGGCGACCCAGTACTAGAGGGGAAAGGCCACCAGAAACAGGTGACGGTCCAATCAGTGGAGATCCTAGGAGCACCAAGCCCCGCACCTAGAAATCGAGTATTCATGCATAATTGAATGTGTAGTGGCCTTAAATTTTGTTGTGTTATAAAATAACTTTTCTTTTCATAAAAAGAGATGAACTGGACTGGACATTTATTTTATTGGAGGTGGAATTGATTCTTCAGCCTGAGTAACCCCCACATCACCTCCCCGAGAAGTCTGTGTCTAATCCTCTATGATATCACTGAGAGTCAAGTGCAAAATGAGTTGTACTAATCCCAGTTTGCAGAGACATAGTAGGGCTGTCACCCAAACAGCAGAGGTGAAAGGCCTCAACCCCTACAGTTGTGGCCCATCAGCCCTTGCCTGCCCCCATGGTCTAAGAAGGGTTGCGGCCTCGTCATGGACAGCCGAGTCGTATGAAAGCGTGATGTTCTCGATGACAGAAGCTCCATATTAAAAGAAGAGCAGGTTCAAAGCAAAGCAAAAATCAATTTTATTTTAATTGGGGATATTTGTGAGAGTTGTGGTAAATAAATAAATAATACCCTATTTTTGAATGTATAAATGAATAACAGATAGCTCAATAAATAAGAGTCAAGATTCGAGGTAGTAGGAGTTTCGCAGGTTTATTACAGCATAAAGGACAGGAACAGGACAACCTGCATAGGAATAGGATGGCAGGGCCCAGCAGCTGCTGGGGCTGGATCTGGGATGAGCGCGCTAGGAAGGATAACCTTTTAATAACAGTACATGAGCATATATACATAACGCAAACACATAGCATTACATTGCAATAGGCGTAGCAGTGGGTGGAGCAGAAGGTGTGACGCGTAGCAGTCGCGAAAGATAAGGGTGAAAGTAGGTGTAACTGGGTGTAACAGGGCGTATACATAGACATGTGATGCAAACGTAACAGAATATGTCATGAATGGGGCGGAAACCATGGAGGGGGCTACCTAAGGAGCCGGGACCTCTAACCTGATGGTGCGCGCAAACTAGCAATGACGTATCACTAGGAGAAGCTGGGGGCTTCGAACTCTGTGCTAGGAGCAGAGACTGAAGTCTGGAGAGTCAGGGCGACATGTACCTAAGCAGTATCTAGTATCTGATGTTTAGAGAACATGTTGATATAAACTAGAAGTTAGGAGGGGAAAGGCTAACTTGATTCTAAGACTGGACCATGCATTATTCTACATGTAGTGCGTGATGAAGAATATTAAATGACCATTAAATGCAGTATTTCTCTAACGTGGAGCCGGAAAGGCTAGACAATGACGGAAACTATTGATGCAGTTCAGTAGCTTAGGAATGCAGAGAAGGAGGACTGAACTGATAACTGGAACTATAACATACTTTTGGCAGACTCAGAGGCTGAGCCAGGCTGAACCGGGCACTGTGAGGCAGGAAGTAAGTGAAGGGTCGAGGATACAGGTGGGGGCTGTATCGCTCCTCAGCGAGGCTTTAGGAGACAGGAGCTGAATCTTGTGTCCAGGCCCTTTTGAGGCCTAGAAACGGGGACTTTATAATGAAATAACGTGCACACTGAGAAACGTGGCAACGTAGCTTTACATAGGCCTGATATACGTAGTATTCACGAGAACTGGAAACTGACATACTAGAGGTGGACACAACTATAAGTGCGTCTTGAATCGAACATGCGGAATGCATATGCATATTTAATCATGCACACATAACATATGATGGATGACACGTAGGGACACAGAACATGGCAAAATTTACTTTTCCACATTCCCTCCTTGTCACTACGTTTCCATCAGGAAACATCAATATTCATGATACCATCTATCATTTCATACAGTATCATTTGCTCGTCTCGAATTATCCTGGAACGGGATTTAGAACGGGGCTTGGGACTAGGAATACAAGAGGTAGCACAGATGCCGCAAATCGCAGGGCCACATTGTATACAGAGGCAGCAGCTGAATATGATCGCTACTGCAATACCTAGGAAGGACAATATTTTCCATCCCCATGCGGAAATTATACCCCAGAACCAACCGGACCATGTCCAGGTGCCTGGATCTTGGTGTATCAGATGGGCAATTTTATGGAGTCTGGTTATAGCTGAATAAACAGATGGCACGTTATTTGGAATGAAAATGCAGCAACTAGATCCGATGACTCTACAGGCCCCGCCCCTATCGGCCAGTATGACGTCAAGGACGAGACGATTCTGTAAAACGACAAATCTCATAGCAGATTGCTCTTCAGTTAAATTACCTAGAGCAGAGGCAGTATCATTTACTACAGCTTCAAGGGTTCTGGTTAACCTACGGATTAGCTTACTATTCTGGATAGGTCCTATAAAGAAGAAGAAACCTCTATTGAAATCTGTATACTGTTCTAGAGCAGTTTCAGTATAATCGACAATTGGGGACTCCCTTCTATGTCTAATGTGTACTAGATGTGTGTTTCTATGATAATCAGGTGGGGCTAGGAAAACAGGTGGCAGTAGGAAGGCAATGTAACAGGTTCCCTCCCAATCGAGGGGCAGACGAACATATGCGGTCTGACCACAAATAAAATAAGAATGACGTGAAGCTTTGAAAATAGATTTCCCACTGTCACTATACTTGACAATAGTAGTACAATCACTATGTCCTACATGTACGGAACCATAATTTCGGACACATAATTCGCCTTTGACTGGCAGTACTGAAATAGCAGGTAAGTCTGGAGTAGTGTCAGACTGAACATTCAGGACCATGAAATTCGAAGAATAGTTACCTAAATTATACACTTCATTTTCTAGATCTAAACCTGTTCGGTGGGGAAGACCTTGCTTGTCTGGAAAACATGTACTGTTAAGAAAAGACATATCTGTTGAGGATGACGTTAACGTGGACCATGCTCCACACGAACCATTATGTGAGAATGGATAAGGAAAAAGTGGCAGAACTCCCTTCGGTATCTGAAAAGGGGGGAGTCGACCACACACCCAACAATTAGTGGCATTGCTGGACTGGTGTGAGTAATGTAACATGCGGATGAATGAGTTATTTCGCATAGCGAGGCGGTAAGAGAGTTCATGAGGGGGCAGATCACTAAACGTGTGCTCTGCTGTAGCATTAGCAGACTTATTTACATGTGAAACTGAGAAACACAGATAAAATGCATAACTAGTGCAGGAAATCATAATGCTGAGAAACAATATGAAACATAGAAAAACGATACATCGGATTGAGTTTTGACTGACTCTCTCACTATGGGGGTCTATTTTATACATGTCAGAAACAGTCTAACCGTTTCACCTAGGGGAGGACTTAGACAATCAAACTGACTGACTTATTTTACTAGACCGGAGTTTTAGTTTATACTCCTGTTGCGGAGTTTTCTCTAACAGGGGAGGGTTTGAATCAATGTCATTTGCGGGACAGTCCTTGAGAACAATGCTTTGGCAATCCTTCAAATCCTGGGAAATGTTCTTAAAGACGGGTTTCAGTCCATTAAATTGTTTTACATGAGAAAGGTGCACCCAGCCTTTGCGACCTTCCAACTTCACGGCTGTACGGGTGGTGAGGAGGACTTGTCGGGGCTCTTTCCAGCGAGGCTCCAGCGGACTTGATCTGTCAAAGTTGCGGACCAACACCATGGATCCTGGAACGATTTCATGCGGTGCCACCTCGGTATTGTCTGGAAATGCGGCGGCAACCTGTGAACGACATGAGTTGAGGGCAGACATCAAGGAAGCTAGGTAATCTGTCAGCATATTACTTGAAACATCGGTAATACTTCGGGGTCTAGGAGTACCCCACATGTTAGGGGGGCGGCCGAATACGACCTCATACGGGGACAGACCTGATCTGGAATGTGCGACCATACGCATATAAAATAAAGCGACTGGCAGAGCTACTAGCCAGTCCACACCTTTTTCTTTACACACTTTTGCAATACGGATTTTCAGAGTCTGGTTATGTCTCTCTACGAGACCGGCTGCTTCAGGATGGCGTACACAATGAAACTTCCACTGGTACCCTAACAACAGGGAAACATGCTTCATGAGTTCAGATGAGAATGGCTGGCCGTTGTCAGAATATACGACTCTAGGGAGTCCATAACGAGGGAAAAACTCACGAACCAACTGCTTGGCAGTGGTCGCGGCTGTGTAATCTGGGACTGGATATGCTTCTGTCCACCTGGACAAAGCGCATACTACTACAAGAACATACTTGAAACCTCGACATCGCTCCATCTGAATATAATCCATCTGGAGGACTTCAAAAGGGTGGTCAGGGGGCTGGAATCCACCTTGTTCCACCGGGACACTTTTACCTGGATTAAACTGACAACATATCATACAGGTACGGACTTTCTGCTTGGCTGCAGCTCGTAAATGCTTGTTGAACCAAATGTTCTGGATACTGTCTAACATAGCTTTTTCTCCTAAATGTGCTGGACTATGTGCGGTATTAATAATGACTTGAACCATAGAGTCGGGGAGAAACCATGTGGCTCTACCCTTTGTTAACCATCCTTGATCTGTCTGGACCCCTCCTTGTTCGGACCATTTCTTGATTTCTTCGGGAGTAGCATGTAACTGTATGTCTATGACATCTTGAGTAGGGTCCTTAACTGTCATACATGTAGTCGGATCTGGAGTGTGGGTCATGTTAACTGGAATGTCTGGAGTCTGTGCTGTAAGCTTGGCTGTGCGATCTGCTAGATCATTACCTTGGGAAATAATGTCAGTAACTTTCGTATGTGCTTTGCACTTCATGATAGCAATAGATGTCGGTAAGTGTATGGCATCTAACAGAGCTTGAATAAGGAGACCATGCTGAATCTTGGTTCCATGAGAAGTCATGAAACCTCTCTCCTGCCAGAGCACTCCAAAGTCGTGTACGACTCCAAATGCGTAGCGTGAATCTGTGTAAACATTAACTTTCAAGTTCTTGGCGTGTATGCAGGCTTGTGTCAGAGCAACTAGCTCTGCTGCTTGAGCGGACAGGGTGTCAATACGGTGTGTTTCAATAACTTCAGTGTCAGTAGTCACTGCATACGCGGCGACTAGTTCTCCTGTACTTGTTCTCATACATGAACCATCCACATAAAGTGTCAGGTCGGGGTCTGGTAACGGAGTATCTGTCAGATCTTGTCTTGGCTTTGTCGTAATGTTAACTATTTCGACACAATCATGTGTGGCTGGATTTGAATTAACTGATGGTAACAGTGTAGCAGGGTTCAGGATGTTGCAGCGTCTGATTTCTATGTGTGGCTGGAACAGTGTCAATTCATAACCTGTTAAACGTGCAATTGTCAAGTGCTGAGTTTGTGTTCGGTTTAACAGAACTTCCACGGAATGTGGAACTTGTACTGTCAAGGTATGTCCTAAGACTATGGAATCACTTTGTCTGATAGCTAGTGCTGTGGCTGCAACTGACTTGAGGCACGCAGGCAGAGCCTGGGCTACAGGATCTAATGTGCTCGAAAAATAAGCACAGGGCTTGTATTGTCCTGCTTGATCTTGTGTAAGAACAGATAATGCTGTACCTTCGCGTTCAGTAACGAAAAGTGTAAAAGGCTTACTGTAGTTCGGTGTAGCTAGAACTGGAGCTTGGCATAGGGCTTTCTTTAACTCATTGAAACTAAGTGTATGTTCAGATGTCCAAGGGAGAACAGTCGGTGCGGCTGCCTCCTGTGTCGTTAACTGTATCAGTGGCTTGGCTAAAAATGCATACTGAGGAATCCATTGTCTGCAGTAAGAAGTAAGGCCAATAAAAGCACGTACCTCCTTCTGGGTCTTGGGCTGAGGAAGACTCGCTATTAACTGGATACGGTCTGGTGTCAACTGTCTACCCCTCTTGGACAGTAAGTGTCCTAAGTAGACCACTTGCTGGACACAGAATTGAAGCTTAGAAGGGGACACCTTGTGCCCCATCTCGGCTAGGAAATACAAGACTGTAAGGGATGCTTGCTCGCAAGCACGTTCAGAACGGGCTGTGATCAGTAGATCATCGACATACTGGAGCAGGGCAGTGTCAGTTGGCATGTGAACATTATCAAGTTGTCTCTTAAGTGCTTGACTGTAAATACTAGGACTTTCTGTGAAACCTTGAGGAGCGCGTGTGAACATATAGCTCCTTCCATTTAAACAGAATCCGAAAAGAAACTGGCTGTCTGGATGAATTGGAACACTAAAAAATGCGTTCTTGAGGTCGATTACTGTAAAGAACGTGGCTTCGGAATCAATGGCTGTCAATAGGGAAGAGATGTCTGGGACAACTGGGTACTGCGGAATAATACATTTATTAAGCTCTCGTAGGTCAATCACTAATCGATATACTGGGGGTGCATTTGGATCAGTACGTTTCATGACTGGAATGATCGGAGAATTACATACATTGGAGTCAGTTTCTACAACCACTCCTTGAGCAATAAGCTCGTCAATAATTTTGGATAAGGCTGCTACAGCCTCTGGTGGCAATCTGTACTGTCTGATTCGTGGTAACACTACACCTGGCTTGAGAGTCACACGATAGGGTGTGATTTGCATATAACCTACATCAGTTGGACCTTGCGCCCATAGATGCTGCGGGACATTAGACAGTCTTGAATCAAAATCTCGTAATACATAGTGACCCTTAAAGTCACGTAGGAACAATCGTATTCCCTCTGGGGAACAGCATATAACTGCACCTAACTCTTTCAGTGTTTTAATGCCTAATAGATTTTCTGGACATGACTTAGTAAGTAACAGATCAGTAGTGCGGGACAATGGACCTACTTCTAGAGTAACTGGCTTTGAAATCTCATTTACGATAGGTTTTCCTGAAAATCCAAGGGAAACATTTCTTGAGCCTGAGAGCGGAGCCCCTGGAACTTCGGCATGACTAATTGTGGTCCTACTTGCCCCTGTATCGATCAAAAACTTTCTGTCTTTCCCTAATACTTGACTGTGAACATAGGGACCTTCTTGATCTACAGGTATCTCGATGAGAGGCAAGCCTACCTCCCTCTCTAGGCTGTTTCATGAATACTGCTGGTACTCTGGATACTCAGACTGTGCATACTGGTACATCTGCTGTGTAACGTGCTGTGTTGCAGCAATAGGCTGCGGAGCTGTAACTGTCTGTGGCGCATTCTGTGGCTGAGGAATCTGTGAAACTTGTTCTTGTCTAGGCGGACGTGGTCTTTCTTTTGTTTTACCGGTAGCTATGTTGTGTTTCAGAACTGCACACTCGTTTATAAAATGACCTGGCTGTTTACAATAGTTGCAGTTCCCTTTAACGGGAGCTGCAGGATGACTGGCTTGATTCGGACCCCTCTTCTGACTGTCTTGAGGAACAGATTGTGCAACTAGTACTTTCATTTTCGTGTCTTTCATACGTTTTCTCTCGTGTTCTTGCTCTTCCCTGATTCTATTCTGGTGGTATTGGAGCATCTGCAACATCTGGGACGGGGTATTAGCTTGCCAGGTACTTTCGACTTTCAAAACTCGATTTTTAATTTGTGGGCTTGAATTCTCGACTAATTTAGTAACAAAAAGGTGAGGGTATGACTCACTACTTGTCCTGAGGCCACTGTTAATGCTAAAACATTTTTCAAATCTAGAATAAAAATCACTAATATCCTCATCTTGTTTCTGTTTACAGGCTGAGATTGCATCCCAGTCTTCTTTTCTAGTTGTCAATAATCTGGGTAAAACTTGTATTAATAATTCCGGTAATTCTTTACATTTATCCCCAAGACCGGTACCTGGTACACGTGACTTATCTTCAGCTTCTAGAACTGCCCAATCGATCTTTTTCTCTCCCACCTCCCATTCTTTTTCCTTGAGCTTTTCATACACCCCTGCGGGCAGCAGAACCTTTAGCATTTTAATTATATCTGCATACGTGTATTCTCCCATACGGAGCATGTCTTTTAATTCTCTATGGAACCCTGCTGGATCTTTGTCATGACAGGGAATTAATTTCTTCATCTCGAGGAGTTCCATCTTTGTTATCGGAGTGTAAACAAACACTCGTTCTAGTTCGCCACCCGTTCCTCTGACTGGGTGGACTTCTCGTAACGGATTCTGTCTCTCCATGTAAAATGGTTTACTTTCTGGGGGTGAGACATGAACAAAATGCGGGTTCAGAAACGTTCTATATTTGTGACGCTGTTCTAGAATGACACTAATTAAATCGGTACCTAAACCTTTCCATCTATACTGGAGTAACTCGTTCAGGACATCATGTAACGGACCTGGATCAGAGTGTTGACCCTCATACAAAGTAATGAGGTGCTGAATCATATACATACCCGCCAGTCGTTGTTCGGCTGGGGGCATTTTCAGAAACATCTGTGCCACTATCTCGTCTGGAAAAGTGGTAGAATCAGTAATCCATCGGACTGCTGATCGGGCTAGTTCTTGTTCATGCATGGTACTTAACTCACTGTAACCAATTCGTGATTTCAGAATGTGATCGGTAGCTTGAAATACTTGTTCTAGGGAACCTTGTTCTGGTGCTGGAGAATGAAAAATAGACTTGTGTTCTAGGCATAAATGGCGATCTGGAAATCTAGATTTTCCTACATACGCTATTCTGGCGGGATTCTCGTCCTCTACCTCTTCAGTATCAGAGTTACTTTCTTTCTCGCTTACTTGTGCTGCTTTACGTTGTTCGTGTATCTTTATTATTTCCTTACGGATTTTCTTGTACATACTCTCCATAGCACCGACGGTCTTGTGCTTACCCTCGGCTATATTATCACTCCACCTTGTCAGGGTTTTCATTTCAGCCGGATCTTTAGACGGGTAATCTTGTTCTCTTATTAGACAATTGATCAGAAACTTTAATATCATGAGCTGGATCTCGGCTTTCCTTTGAGACATGGCCTCGCTAATACTTTCTGGATCATCCCCTGTACGGATGAAACGATATATTCTGTCTAGATCTTCTTTCATATTCGGTAAGGTGACTAGATACTCGGCCACCTTTCTTACGCGGAATGAATATAAAACCATATTATCCTCGCCTGGGACTGGATCATAGCCGCATTCGGCAAGGGATTTTCTTATTTCTGCTACAGTCTGATGTCTGGGCGTACGCTGTGACGCTTGTGCATGTAATTCGGCTGTCGTTAAACGTTTGTGTGGCGGCGGGGTTTGAGGAGTACCTCCCCCTGCGGCCCCTAAACTAGAGTCGTCTACTGAGGCTCTTCGTCCTGGCAGAGTGGGAAATGGAAATGTAGACTGGACTTGTATGGCGGGCTGGACCGGGGGTACCGTAACAGGTACTCCGGTGTCTGGAGGAGCGGGAAGTGCCTGATTTACAGGGACTGGCGGAGCGCGAACACGATTTGCATATTCTGGGACTGTGTCGTCCAAATAGGACGAAATAAAAATATCAGCTGCGGTCTGTTTGTGACGTAGCTTGGTCGGAACTAATGGTGGCGGGAAATTACTGGATGCCTCTGGGGTCGCTTTTGGCAAGCCCTCGGCAAGGAGAGGATACATACCCCTAATAAGGGCATGCCTCTGTCTGTCTGACTGTTCGGCTTTGACTTGTTCACCTATCTCGATTAGTTCTTTTTCCTGTGCTCGTTCTAAGGATTCTCTACTTAATTCTGACTTTCTGATTTCTTTTTCGGTTCTTTTATGAGCTTCTTTGCGCCATAACTCAATGGCATCTTTCTGTGACTGTCTGGCTTTCTTTTTCCATAATGCTTCTTCTACTCGCATGATGCATTCGGCATCCCATGTACCCGATACGGGCCATCTATACTTTTCTTCTAACTGTTTGGTATACTCTACCCATAAATCTAGATACAATATGGCGCTTATGCCATGCTTCTGATACATAAAGTGACCTGGACTGTCCCTGGGCGGGACGGGAACTGCTGCTTCCAGCAGACCCTTTCTAGTTTTCAACTGATGTAACTTGGAAAATATGGGCATGACTGAACTGTAATCTAGACACAATACAATACACAATGAACACGATACTTATTCCCCATTCATACCACGACATTAAAATACATGAAGAACATTTAAAAATAACAGTTCGGACAGAATACTACCTGGAATACGGAACACAGAATACATGAATTTTCTCGAGAACAGAACTGACTAGAACAGAAACTAGATGCACTGCTGAAACAGTACGAAACTTACCGGTCTCATAAAGAGACACGTCAGGACCCGCATCCACCGAAGTGGACACTTCGTTTGTGGGTCTGTGTACCACCAACCCACGGACCAGAGTCAATTAGATTGACCCTGTCTAGATACCACCCCAGTAACGGTACTCACCGGGCAGCAAGAACGGAAGGCCTCAGACTGGACGGGACTGCTTGGACGCCGGATGGGCGAACTTCGGACTTCAGTTACGGGTGGGCCTCCGGATACCTCGGACCTTGGACTCTTGGCTTGGGCTCTGGTCGGGACTCGCCGCGTTCCTCCACCGTCTCGTTTGGATGCTGGACCGCCTCCTCCGTCTCCTCCGTGGGCCTGAGGGATACTTGAAGCAGAAATATCTGCCGGTGCGCAGAAGAGTTCCGTCACGACTGCAGAGGGTCAGGGGGTCGGCGTGGCTTCACCGACGCGTGGGGAAAGGGCAAGTCCCTATTCGGGCGCCATTATGTGGTAAATAAATAAATAATACCCTATTTTTGAATGTATAAATGAATAACAGATAGCTCAATAAATAAGAGTCAAGATTCGAGGTAGTAGGAGTTTCGCAGGTTTATTACAGCATAAAGGACAGGAACAGGACAACCTGCATAGGAATAGGATGGCAGGGCCCAGCAGCTGCTGGGGCTGGATCTGGGATGAGCGCGCTAGGAAGGATAACCTTTTAATAACAGTACATGAGCATATATACATAACGCAAACACATAGCATTACATTGCAATAGGCGTAGCAGTGGGTGGAGCAGAAGGTGTGACGCGTAGCAGTCGCGAAAGATAAGGGTGAAAGTAGGTGTAACTGGGTGTAACAGGGCGTATACATAGACATGTGATGCAAACGTAACAGAATATGTCATGAATGGGGCGGAAACCATGGAGGGGGCTACCTAAGGAGCCGGGACCTCTAACCTGATGGTGCGCGCAAACTAGCAATGACGTATCACTAGGAGAAGCTGGGGGCTTCGAACTCTGTGCTAGGAGCAGAGACTGAAGTCTGGAGAGTCAGGGCGACATGTACCTAAGCAGTATCTAGTATCTGATGTTTAGAGAACATGTTGATATAAACTAGAAGTTAGGAGGGGAAAGGCTAACTTGATTCTAAGACTGGACCATGCATTATTCTACATGTAGTGCGTGATGAAGAATATTAAATGACCATTAAATGCAGTATTTCTCTAACGTGGAGCCGGAAAGGCTAGACAATGACGGAAACTATTGATGCAGTTCAGTAGCTTAGGAATGCAGAGAAGGAGGACTGAACTGATAACTGGAACTATAACATACTTTTGGCAGACTCAGAGGCTGAGCCAGGCTGAACCGGGCACTGTGAGGCAGGAAGTAAGTGAAGGGTCGAGGATACAGGTGGGGGCTGTATCGCTCCTCAGCGAGGCTTTAGGAGACAGGAGCTGAATCTTGTGTCCAGGCCCTTTTGAGGCCTAGAAACGGGGACTTTATAATGAAATAACGTGCACACTGAGAAACGTGGCAACGTAGCTTTACATAGGCCTGATATACGTAGTATTCACGAGAACTGGAAACTGACATACTAGAGGTGGACACAACTATAAGTGCGTCTTGAATCGAACATGCGGAATGCATATGCATATTTAATCATGCACACATAACATATGATGGATGACACGTAGGGACACAGAACATGGCAAAATTTACTTTTCCACAGAGTGAACACTCCTCGATAGGCAGAGCTATGAGCCCTGGGGAGAGAGTCGCATGGGTACACGTTTGAGAGACTCTATTTGAGCATCAGAAGGAGGAGGTCTTCCAGCCTTTGGGTGAGTTCCTTGGTGATTCATAAGCAGAAGTTGTCCCTTCAAAAGCGAATGGGCGACAGGGACCATACGGTAGTGCCTGAAGAGGAGTGCTTTGAGTTCCTTTCAGCTGCAGGGAGGCCAGTCTGACCATATGTGCATAGCTTGAGAGGGCCTGCTTGTGTGTATTCATTTCAGACCTGGGACCTTCTATCCCAGCCGGATGAGGCTGTGAGCGGAGCAAGATTCTGCAAACAGTGAGTTTGTATTCAGACTGTTTGACAGCTTTTGCTTTAAATAGTATACAGCATATTTTGGAGCACACATCCATACTTGAAGTAGAATCTGTTTGTGGGAGCATGCCATAAGGCACACTCCCACGAGGAGGACCTCTATCTGCAGTAAAGAAACAAAGGGGTCTGGAAAGCTCACTCATGTTTTAGGTGCTTGTTACAAGGAAAGCCTCCTGGTGGGCGACTCCGTGTAATATGGTAGGAAGATGTATGCGGACTCATTTATTTATGTAGTTCATTGAACACAGTAATTCAGCAATCATAACTACAGAAGCACAGACTATTGCAAGCATTGACCAAGCCAATAGCGTTGGCTTTCGTGTGGTGGCACCGTAGATGTACAGTACAGACTAAATGGACCATGGAGGGACCAATATACGTAGAACAAAAGGCATCAGGGGGCACAGGATGACAGGCATCAGTGGAGCACAGACTATTGTGCAGCAGCACCACAAGATAGTTTTCAGTGGGGTCCACAGAATGATGTACTAAAAAGGAACACGTGACAGCATGGAATGCACCAGGAGAACACAGGGTAATATCTTTGGGAGACAAGATGTCGATATAAAGCTGAATGTCCCTGTTGACTTATATTCAGACACAGTGATTGCATCAAAGTGTTACATCCTGCTCAACAGGGAGTTGCATCAAGGTGTGATATCATCATTAAAAAAAAAACCCATGTGGAAGCATTACATTGACCTCAACAAAAGAACCATGTATACGTGTGACGTTATCTGTAACACGTCATATGTAAGGCACCTTCCACAGTAGAAAATATGTATACAAGCATAAATTAGTGAACAATAGTGGCATCCCATCAAAACGTGGCATCAATTTACAAGAGGAGCTGAGTCTGCGCACACCAGCACAGCACAGATCTCATCCTACATGGATCGGAGGCTCTTGGCTGATTTGCTGAATGACCTGAAGATAGCGTCTGAAAGTGACCGTCTCGGCACCTTAACTCGTCTTGATCTTTCAGCAGCATAGAGAGGTCTTTACGGCATCACTATAACACTGCTCCCTTCTTTTCTAGCTAGAAAGACCCAAATGGAAGGCATGCCTACCAAGACAATCACCCTTTATTTTTAATATGTACCTCACATTCCAAATGAGAGGAATTTCTTACGAAACTGAGGTGGACGACACGCATATTTTGTGAGTACTGGCTAGACGTGAAGACTCTTTCCAACAAATTCTATAAAATATGACATGTACATCATCATTAAGAAACGTGTTAATAAATCAAAACACCATGCTCATCACAATAGCTTTTTACTATATATCTTCCTCTCCATCAGCTTAGTAAGACAAACATTTTCAACAAAAAGAACATATTGAAGCATATTATCACTTGAGGGAAGGTATATCTAAGCACATCACCAAAACCAAAAGAACCATGCCAAGTACAGCATGACCAAAAGAAGAATCACATCAAATCACAAAGCCATCTTCGACCAATAAGATCTAACAAAACATCACCACAACCACCACCTTATATATACTGAGGTCAAGCACTGCCTTTGAAGGAGCCATATTGAGGAGAATCATCAACGTTACACGGCAATATTGCAAACTGCAGACAAGTGTTATCTGACACAATACTGTTAGATGCTGTTTCCTGATTGGTTGGTAGATTCTGAAATGATTAACTAGAGGCTGACAAATCTTTTGTGTGAAGTGAGGAGCCACAGCCCTGTCATCGTGTTCTTCCTTTCCTGCATAGTATGGAGTTGTAGGACAGAACCACACTCTTCACCAGTCAACTAGAAAATGGCCTTTTTAAGGATGCCTAGAAAAAAGGCAACTGATCTGTAGATGTTTCCTTTAGACTTTGGTTGGATTGTGGTGAAACACTATTATAATTTCAAATGTTGGCCATCTTCTTTATTGTGCATATTAGGTATGATTATTTACAATTGTTCCTGCAAAAATAGTGCTTAATTAATTATTATAGTATTCAACAAGCAAACTACATTGGTAAATTACATTCCACTGAAAAAACCGCACTAGTGTCCCTCTAATAACACATCCGAGCAATTCTAGACACATGCCCCCCCCCCCCCCCCTACTGAAGACCTTTAAAGCGATGAGACATCACTCTGCAGGCGCAGCACAGGGCACTCACAGATCCATCCACTTACCAAAAGCCACATCAATACATCAGAATCAACCCCCTGTTTGAACAGCTGAGTCAATAATGTGCATCACGTCTAATAAAATGCAGCACGCCTGGGGCATTATTTGATTCTCATCAGGACAACTAGGCCTAGACATCAATTTAACACTCATCCATTGTTCTGCTCTCCTCCACCACCACCACCACCACAGACCTCCAGCACACACCACTGAAGACAGAGCACTTGGGTGCGGTGGCTACACAGCTACAAGTTTTCATATATAGGGTTGTTTATGCCACTGAGGTGAAATTAATGTACCCCAATACTGTATTAATAATAAAGACACCGTCACACCTTTACTACTACAGTGCAAACGTCACACTGGAGTAAAGCAAGATTGACACGAGAAAAACGCATGTTACTGCCTCACACATTTCATGTAAGCCTTGCTTTACACAGGTAATAACCCCTCTTTCTAGTAATGGGATCTGCACATATGTGACCTCTTGCATTCTGGTTTTGGTTGAATACCTTTTGGTAGAACTAGTACACATGAAAATATACCATGGCATAAACCTTATATGTAGCTGCACTGGGTATAAAATGCTTTTTATTACAATCGTTGGGGGAGGGGAGTGGCACCATAGTCCACACTCAATAATGTTAATAAATGTTGCCCAATACTGCCAAAAAGAAGGGACAAAGGGCTAATGAAGGTCCAGCACTTACGCCCCTGGGTTAGACTAAGAAACAGAAAGGTGTACAGTTCCTAAAGGTGGGTAGGTCGGTGGTGTCCTGAGTGGATCGAGTCCAAATGATCTGATCCTTCAGGAGCAAGAGCCCTCACACACCCCGAGGGGTGTCATGCTTCATCATCGGGCAGCTCCTCGTTGGGCCGGCGCTGCAATGTCCAACGGGCCCCACAAGGGGGCTCTTTGCCATTTGTGAAGTGTGGGTATTGTAGTAAGGGTCGGGTATGTGAGTAGAGTGGTGAAGGGTGTTTAAAACTAACTCTATGGATACATAAAGGAGATTTTATTAGTTATTTAGAAACCTAAGTTATATTAAAAACAAGTGTGGGCTACAGTGGTTATAATGGACCACGTAAGCTCTTGGTATTAGTAAAGGTCAACATGGTTCTTGCTGCTAAGTCTAAAAATATCAAGGCAATTCGTTGGGACCCATGAAAAAACCATTGAAACTACTCCTAAATGGATAGTTGTATGCACCAGTCTTACTTGATGCCTGGATGTCCTAAGCGCAGAAAGTATATTGTGTACCTTAAAGCGGCTCAATGTAACGACCGCTTGATGCGTAACGGAGGGCTCCAATGAGCTGAAGCGGAGTTGCGCTGATTCGTCCTCCCGTGGTTAGTGTTTGTCGTGGGATGCGTACGACCTACCCGTTCCTCAGTTCGGCTGATGAAGCATGACACCCTTCGAGGTGGGGGGCGGGCTCTTGCTCCTGAAGGATCAGATACTTTGGACTTGATCCACCAGGACACCACCGACCTACCACCCATAAGTAGGATGTTATCAGAAACCCTCATTGGCAATACCAGATCATATTAAATGCAACCCCTTCTATTTCTCTCTAAATCCGTTCAGTAATTGTTGAGAAGTTAAGGAAATCCAAATTTGTATATCTGCGAACGCAGCTAATTTGTGAATAAAAATAACGAGCTTGATCAGGGAAATGCAGAGATCTGATTGGGTTCCAACACTTCAACCGGAAGTGTTCGCAGTCATCTTGGGACTTGGCTTTCACACTAAAATATTTTAAAAAAGAAAAGGGGGCAGGGTAGGAATACTGTGACCACCAAGCCTTGGTCTTGGGGTCTCCCACACACAGCATAAAAGGATTTCGGTTTTATTTGAGACTACTGCTGTGAATTAAACAAAATACAAGCATGAGGTCCTGCGCTTGTTTTAATTGTAACCCTCAGGTGGGCTAGGTCCCGTGGGCATGCAGGGTTCAATAAAACAATGGAGGGTTTGCACAAGCCCCCTCCAAGGGCTAAAGAATGCCCCGGAGACCACCACCTCCCCACGGCTAATTTAAATAGTTAGCTGGGTGCCGCATGGACCTGCCAGGCTCCAGGAGACCACCACCTACTAGGGGCTACAAATTAAAAATGATATAGGGGGCCACATGACCCCCCTGAGCCAAGGGCCACCGCCTCCCCGGGGCTACAAATAAAATGCTTATGGAGGGGGCTGCGGACCCCCAAGCCCGGGGACCATTACCTCCCAGGGGCTATAAATAAATTGAATAAAGGGGTTTGCAGACCCCCCCGAGCCCAAGGACCACCAGCTCCTCGGAAAAAAACTTAAATATGGAGTGGGGGAGGTTCTGCCCCTCCCACACCATGGCAACCAACACCTCCCCAGGGGCCGCCCAAGCAAACAGAAGGAGGGGGGCTGCATGGCCACCCTCCTGGAGCATATTTGCCCCTTGGTACCGCCACCCCCCAGGGCCGGCTCCTGCTATGTCCTCGGGTGCCCACCCCATGGACAGCCACTCACACACTCACTCACACACCCACAAAACACCTCACATACCCATACAATTACTCAAACACCCACTTACACAAGTATACAACAGCTCACACAACCATTCACACACCCACAGAGCTAGCCAGAAACCCAGTCACTTACCCATAAGCCGCTCATGCACACATTCACACACCCATGCAGCCACTCATGCACACATTCACACACCCATGCAGCCACTCATGCACACATTCACACACTCATGCAGTCACTCAGACACCCACTCACACACAGATACAGACACACAGCCACTCAGATCACATGTTAGAAATAGTATCACTCATTAGTAGTACAACTAGTATACTAGTCTAACTTCAACACTTTCACAGTGATATCACTGACCATGTCATGAGTGATTTAGCATGTGAGGTCATAAGCAGTGCATTGCGGGGGCATAGGTTATAGTTAGGTCAGGTAACTATAACTGTTGAATTTCACTCATTTTGTATGAGTGAAATGTGAGCCTAACTAATAATAAAAAATAAAAGTTTTTTTAATTCTCTTTCCTAAATATAATGCCCCTGTAACATTTGGCTTTTTCAGTAAATGTATATAGGGTGTGGTTTAACGTCTAGGGTGGCGGACTTTGTAGTTGGGGAATAGGTTTGAGTCTGGCGGGAGGCTCAAACCTATTCTCTGTGATTCTGTGTAAAACACTTACCCTTGACCCTGCTCCAGGCAGGTCCCTCCTCATACAGCACAGCTCCACCTGTCGACACCCTCAGCACCGTCGAACACCTGCACTTTCATATTCAGATTCACATCGATCCCAACAATACCCTGTCAATGTCAATGTCAGAGGTTCTTATATAGCGCAACTTTTCACCGTGAGGTCTCAAGGCGCCAACACTCTCGCCCCAATCAAAAAACCCTCAAATAGACGCACCGACAGAAGGGCCATCTGGTTCACCACCGACATCCAGGCATCCAAGCAGACCTGCAGAAGACTCGAGAAGAAATAGCGCCACAAACAGACATCAGACAACCATGCAGCCCTCAACAACGCCAGCCGCAGGCACCATCAACTTATTCGAACTGCCAAAAGGACCTCCTTCAAGGAACGCATCAACAACAATGCACACAACAGCAAAGGGCTCTTCAACATCGTGAAGGAACTCGCCAACCCCAGCTCCAGCTCCAACGACATCCCGCCATCACAAGACCTCTGCGACTCTCTAGCCACCTTCTTCCACCGCAAAATTATAGACATCCACGACAGCTTCAACACTCAGACCCCCCCTGACAGCCGCTGACACCTCAGACTCACCGCCCCCCAGTCACAACAGCCTCTTGCTCTCCTGGAACCACGTCAACGATGAAGACACCATCAAAACCATGAACACCAACCACTCTGGCTCACCGTCAGACCGCTGCCCTCATCACAGCATCAACAAAGCGAGCTCCATCATCGCACCCCAACTCCAAAAGATCTTCAACAGCTCCTTCAAGACCACCACCTTCCCGGAAAGCTGGAAACACGCAGAGATCAACGCCCTACTCAAGAAACCCAAACCAGACCCAAAGGATCTCAAGAACTTCCGGCCCATCTCCCTGCTCCCGTTCCGGGCAAAAGTCATCGAGAAGATTGTCAACAGACAACTGACCCGCTTCTTCAAAGAGAACAACACCTTAGACTCATCCCAGGCTGGATTCCGCAGCAATCATAGCACCGAAACTGCCCTCTTCGCTGCCACTGTTGACATCAGGACCCTGCTGGACTAGGGCGAAACCATGGCTCTCATCCTCCTGGACCTCTCGGACTTCTTCGACACCGTCTGCCACCACACCCTATGCACACACCTCCACAACGCAGGGATCTGCGACAAAGCCCTGGACTGGATCACCTCCTTCCTCACCGTCAGAACCCAGAGAGTCCGCCTCCCTCCTTTCCGATAAAACCCACCAAGATCTCCTGCGGCGTAACCCCTGGATCATCCCTCCGCCCGACCATTTTCAAAGTCTAAATGACACCGCTGGCCAACATCGTCCAATCGCACAACCTCAACATCATCTCATACGCCAACAGCACCCAACTAATCCTCTCCCTCACCAAAGACCCCGCCACCGCCAAAAGCAACTTCCACAAAGGCATGAAGGCTGTCACCGAATGGATGAAGAACAGTCGCCTGAAACTGAACTCGGACAAGACGGAGGTCATCATCCTCGGCTCCACACCCTCCGCCTGGGACGACTCCTGGTTGCTGGCCTTGCTGGGAGATGCGCCAACACCCACCGACCACGCACGCACGCAACCCGGGGTTCATCCTGGACTCATCCCTGTCAATGACCCAGCAAGTCAACGCCGTCTCCTCCTCCTGCTTCAACACCCTCCGCATGCTTCGCAAAATCTACAGATGGATCCCCACCTGAACCACAAGGACGGTCCCCAGGCTCTCGTCACCAGCAGGCTGGACTACGGCAACGCCCTCTACGCGGGAACCACGGCCAAACTACAGAAGAGACTTCAACGCATACAGAACGCCTCCACACGCCTCATCCTCGACATTTCCCGCCATAGCCACATCACTACCCACCCGAGGCACCTGCACTGGCTGCCCGTCAACAAGAGGATCACCTTCAAGCTCCTCACCCACGCTCACAAAGCATTCCACAATGCCGGACCAACATACCTCAACAAATGACTCACCTTCTACACTCCAAACCTAAAGCTTCACTCCGCTGACCTCGCACTCGCCACCGTCCCACGCATCCACTGAATGACCACCGGCGGCAGATCTTTCTCCCACCTCGCCGCCAAGACATGGAATACCCTCCCCATTCCCCTGCGACAGACCCAGGACCTGCTGACCTTCAGGAGACTTCTCAAGACCTGGCTGTTCGAACAGTAGCAGCTCCCCCCTTAGCGCCTAGAGACCCTCGCGGGTGAGTAGTGCGCTCTACAAATGATTGATTGATTGAATCTCTTGTGCCTAAAAATGAATGCGTCCATCTGTAATGCAACTGGTGCGTATGTAAAGTGCTTTCATACCTTCGGATATAGTTTGCGCTATATAAAACTGCATTAACCCCTCCGCCACGGCCGGAATTCTGCGCCTGTGCGGCACATTCCGATCGCAGGCGTGGTAAAGACGGCTCCCGGCCGTCATCAGCACACGCCCACCGTAACTGATGACGACCGGGAGCCGTCATCAGCACCGAAGGGGTTAAAAGAGGATATATACATATGTGTATGTATATATATATATATATATATACATATATATATATATTTATATATGTATAAATATATACATATTTACTGAAGTTTTCTGGTTTAAAGAGTCTCCATCAGAAGGGTTCTAGTTTAAGACAAAGGTATCTGCCAAAATAACCTAGCATAATATATGAATGACTCTCTTTAGAAGTACTCTAGTTTAAGGTATGGCTTTGCACTGATCTGATCTGAATTAAGGTATCTCTTATTGTTTGAGTTTGAGTTTGAGTTTAAAAATTCTTATATAGCGCTCTTACACCAGCGGTTTCATGGCGCTGTAACTGGCAGATCTCCACGAAAGACAGGGAAGGGAGGTCGGGTAACAGGGAATTAAATGAAAATTTTACTGAAGAAGTAGGCTTTAAGTTTCTTTCGAAACTGGGAATATGGGGTTAAAGATCTAAGATCAAGGGGTAATGAGTTCCAAAGGGTTGGGGCAAGGGTCGCAAATTTTGAGCCCCCCCACTTTTTCCGGCGAAACCGGGGAACCATCAGAAGGGATTGAGAAGAAGATCGGAGCTCCCTAGCTGGCAAGTATGGGATAATCTCCGAAGAAATAAATGCAGGGGCCGTACCCAATCGAGCCTGGTAAGTAATAGATGCAAGCTTGAATTGGATACGTTCCCGAACCGGAAGCCAATGTAAAAGTTTCAGAAGGGGGGTGACATGTGAGGATTTAGGAAGGTTAAAGACCAGCCGCGCCGCCTGGTTTTGGATCATCTGCAACCGCCTGAGACTATATGCAGGAATACCCGCATATAGGGCGTTGCCATAATCCAGGCGGGAGATGACCATCGCAAGGATGATCAACTTCAAGGCCTCAAAGGTGAAAAATCGAGAGACCTTGCGGATGGTACGAAGAGACAGGAAAGAGGAAGAAACCACAGAACTAACCTGGGAGTGAAGGGTAAGGTGAGAGTTGAGTTTAATACCAAGGGTTTTTACCGAAGAAGAGGGGACCGGAGAGGGTCCAAGGGAAGGGGGCCAAAAAAGTGAAGACCAGGGACTGGAGCAACCACCTGTCAGCACCAACTCGGTCTTATCAGGGTTGAGTTTCAGGTGGTTGAAATCCATCCAGTCCCTGATGAAATTCATAATAGACTGTAAATTAGAGATAGAGGCAGAAGAAGAGGACAGATTGAAGACAAGTTGAAGGTCATCCGCATAGTTGTATACGGTGACCTCCATTTGTTGTAAAGAAAAAATGAGGGGAGAAATGTAAAGATTAAACAGAAGCGGTGACAGGGAGGAGCCTTGGGGGACCCCGCACAGGACCTTCCGAAAGTCCGCAGTGAAGTCACCCAGGCGAACTGCCTGGGTGCGGTCCCTCAGGAAGGAGGACAACCAAACCAGGGCCGTACCCCCGATCCCCGCCGCCGCGACACGGGAAAGTAAGATGGTATGATCCACCGTGTCGAAGGCGGCAGAGAGATCGAGGAGGACCAGAGCTTGGAATTGATTGGTGTCCCTCCCCTCCCTGAGGTTGTCAAGGACCGAGAGGACTACGGACTCCGTAGAGTGTGCGGGGCGAAAGCCAGCCTGGCGGGAAGCCAATACCCCATTTTCTTCCACAAAGGTGCCCAGCGACCTGGTGACATGGCGCTCGAGCACCTTTGCCAAAAAAGGTAGGAGCGAAATGGGGCGAAAGTTGGCTGGGATCGAGGGGTCTGCGCCAGGTTTTTTTAAAATGGGTAAAATAATAGCTGATTTCAAGGGGTTGGGGACAACCCCCTGAGAGAGTGAACTGTTTAGTAAATGAAGGGGAGGATCAGAGCAAGAGATGTAAATGTGACGGAGTATATGAGCGGGACAGGTGTCAAGGGGAGAGCCAGATTTTACAAGGGGGATTAAAGATGTGAAAGATTCCTTGGTCAGAAGGGGGAGAGAGTTTAATTGTCCTTGGGAAGGGGGGCACTGAGGATCAACAAAAGACGGGGAAGGTGCAGGGATATTAGCTTTAATGGCAGCAATTTTATCAATGAAAAAGCTATTCAGAGAGTGACAGAGGGCAAGGGAAGGAGAGGGCTTAAGAGAGGTACGATCTGAGAAGGCTAGGTTCTGAACAATTGAGAAGATTTCCCTTGATTGGTTCTCGGCTGTGAGGATCCTGGAGGAGAAATAGGTCGTTTTAGCGGCCAAGATGGCATTCTTATATTGAGCTAATAGGGTGGTAAAATCAGCTCTTAGGATGGGACAGTAGTTTCTCCTCCAGGCCCTCTCAGCACGGCGTACCGATAATTTGATGGTTTTCAGGTCATCGGTAAACCACAAGTTAGCATCTTTCTCCCGCTTGGAGGTCAGACGTTTCAAGGGGGCAATGGACTCACTGGCTGAGGAGAGCCATTGTTCAATGCTGTTAACCTGAGCCGAGGTGGAGAGCCCGTGTAGGGCGGGATAAGAAGCACTTAGAAGAGCTGATAAGTTCGCCGGGTCAACTCTACTCCACGAGCGGACCCAGACATTTTTGGGAAGGGGGGCCCTAACTGGAGAGCTGATAGAAAGAACAAAAGAAATCAGGTGATGATCAGACCAGGTGCAGGGAGAAATAAGAAGGGAGTCGACAGGGCAGTTCAAGGACCAGATCTGGTCCAAGATATGCCCCTTGACGTGAGTTGGGGAAGATACGTGGGAAACAAAATTAAGAGATAAAAGAGTGTCTGAAAACTCTCTAGAAGATGAACACTCTGCTGGGTCAGAGGGCCAAAAATTAAAATCACCCAGTAATAACACCAAAGAGTTGTTGACCGAGAGGGTGGCTAACACCTCCTGGAAGTCAGGGAGAAATCGTAGAGGCGACTGGGGGGGTCGATAAATGAGGAGACAAGTGAGAGGGGGGGATGTGGACGTGGTTCGGATAGCAAGATACTCTGTGGTGGCAATATCGGGGAGAGAAAGCAGTTGAAATGGAAGATCAGACCGGGCAAAGACCGCAACGCCACCCCCCGCTCTGCCGGATGAACGATCGGCCCGAAGTGCATAGTAGGGGGCGGGCAATGTAGCTAGCAAGATGGGTAGGGAGTCATCACAGAACCATGTCTCGGTTAAAAGGAGAAGATCAGGTGCATGCTGATCTAACAACACTGATAGTTCATGTGAGTGAGCCACCGCCGATCTGGTGTTCAGATAATACGCCTTAAGGGTCTTAACTGGGGCAGTATTGACGGCTTCTATGGGAGGGGGGACCGGAGTAGGAGAAGTGAATGAACAGGAACAGTGAGAAGGAGGGGATATATCTAGCTGGGATATCCGTGAGTGTATAGAAGCAGATAGCACCCACGGACCCTGTAGCCTGTGAAGCTGGGAAGAAGTGTAAGAAATGATTTGGGCAGAGGATTGTGCCCCTAGCCCCGGTCGGCCGCGGACGGGCGCAGACGGGCTTAACTTAGGCGCAACTTCGGCGCGCCTTCGTCGCGCCCGCTGCGCCCGCCCGCTGCGCCGTCGGTGAGGGGAAGTGATTATATAGGGACACATGTGGGGGGAGTATTGAATGGGGCGTGGCAGGGGGTGGAGGAGCCAGAGTAGTGCACGCCCAGCCCAGACCCGCCCAAGGTGTACTGGCCGCCCGTCCCACTCCCCACGCGAGGCAAGGAGGGGGCGATCAGCGGAGGCGGTCTGGCTGTCTGGGTCGTGAAAGCAGGCGAAGGGGCAGCCAAGAAGTTGCTGGCGCTGGTTCCGGAGCGCTGAGTGAAATGCGCAGGTAGGCACAAGTCAATAAAAACAAGACGTCAGGGAAGTAAAAGAAACACCGTTGCTCCCGGCGAAGCCTCGGGAGATCTGCAATCACTGCAGGTAGCCCACTGTCAGCCTTTTTGAGCCGTTAGCCAGGGGGGGAGGAGCCAGAGTAGTGCACGCCCAGCCCAGACCCGCCCAAGGTGTACTGGCCGCCCGTCCCACTCCCCACGCGAGGCAAGGAGGGGGCGATCAGCGGAGGCGGTCTGGCTGTCTGGGTCGTGAAAGCAGGCGAAGGGGCAGCCAAGAAGTTGCTGGCGCTGGTTCCGGAGCGCTGAGTGAAATGCGCAGGTAGGCACAAGTCAATAAAAACAAGACGTCAGGGAAGTAAAAGAAACACCGTTGCTCCCGGCGAAGCCTCGGGAGATCTGCAATCACTGCAGGTAGCCCACTGTCAGCCTTTTTGAGCCGTTAGCCAGGGGGGGAGGAGCCAGAGTAGTGCACGCCCAGCCCAGACCCGCCCAAGGTGTACTGGCCGCCCGTCCCACTCCCCACGCGAGGCAAGGAGGGGGCGATCAGCGGAGGCGGTCTGGCTGTCTGGGTCGTGAAAGCAGGCGAAGGGGCAGCCAAGAAGTTGCTGGCGCTGGTTCCGGAGCGCTGAGTGAAATGCGCAGGTAGGCACAAGTCAATAAAAACAAGACGTCAGGGAAGTAAAAGAAACACCGTTGCTCCCGGCGAAGCCTCGGGAGATCTGCAATCACTGCAGGTAGCCCACTGTCAGCCTTTTTGAGCCGTTAGCCAGGGGGGGAGGAGCCAGAGTAGTGCACGCCCGGCCCAGACCCGCCCAAGGTGTACTGGCCGCCCGTCCCACTCCCCACGCGAGGCAAGGAGGGGGCGATCAGCGGAGGCGGTCTGGCTGTCTGGGTCGTGAAAGCAGGCGAAGGGGCAGCCAAGAAGTTGCTGGCGCTGGTTCCGGAGCGCTGAGTGAAATGCGCAGGTAGGCACAAGTCAATAAAAACAAGACGTCAGGGAAGTAAAAGAAACACCGTTGCTCCCGGCGAAGCCTCGGGAGATCTGCAATTGTTCCAAGGTATATTGCAGCTCTTTTTTATTTTGATATTTATTTAGTCTGAGAAGTTGGCCTGGCATATGATGTCCACTATTCTAGTGGGCACCTTGCACCAGTCCAAACGACCCTTATTGATGGTAGGTTTAAAGTCAACCTTATAGAAAGCTATCCTAGTGGTAGCTGTGGAGAGCAACCTTCATGCTAAGACTTAGAGGTGAGTTAAGCAAGTTGTTTTACCAGTCTATAATCTCTTCAATGATCAAATGAAAGTACACCACACAAGGTATATATCAAATATATATGTATTTATTGTAAACACAACCCCTCTGGACTCTTTATGAGGTCAGAGGTAAAAGTACAATACAAGGAACTTAATTAGCATATGATAAGTTGCACAGTATATGTTATGCCCTAGGAGCCTCACAAACCATATACTAAAATAGTGGTATAAGAACCACGTGAGGGTTAGAAAGCAGGTCTAGGACCTGTAGAACCGCTGGGGCAACCAGGAACCACCCAAGGTAGGGGCGCAGGAGACCCACGGGGGACGCGTGCAGTGTCTAAACACAGCCGACAATCACCGTTGAATTTCCATGGAGAATGAACAAGTTACAATTTTAAAGAATAAGAACACTTAGAGGTGAACAACGATGGACACTTCGAGAGTCACCACCCACGGGAGCACCGGAGTACTCGTATTACCTCACCCAGGGAAGCCGGGTGCATAGGTGTCTTTTGGTGTCAGGTTTCATCGTCGATTCCAATGGAGAGCTGCGAAGAAATGCTGCAGGCAACCAGAGGAAAAGTGTCCGGGTGGATTTAAGGGTGGATCGGAGATGTGAAGAACCTGAAAGCAGAGGGCAGAGTCTGGGTCACTAGCCAGTGACCAGGATGGCGACTGGAAGATGCCAGCCGATGTCTGTTTTTTGAGGTGAAAGAGGTGAAGCTTTACTCTTAAGCCACGAGAACCAGGTGGCATCGACGATGACCAGGAGCTGGATTTGAGCTGTCCCACAAAGGATGTCGAGTGCTGCAGCGTCAGAATCTGGATTGGACCCAACAAGCCTTGGCAACAGCAACCCACGCAAGATGACAAGATTGGCTTCGGTTCAGACCAGTAAGGTCTGAGGGACTCCTCCTTTGGAGGGGAGTCAGAGCACGTCTGGAGCAACCAGGAAAGCTCAAGAAACAAAGGATTGGCCTTCATGGGGGCTCACTAGCCAACGGACTAGGAACCGCGAAGGAGCCTTGAGCTGCGGTGAAGAAAGGGGACTCACGGGTCACTCATGGAGTGCTGGCCTCTGTTCTTCAGTGCAAAAGGTGCTCGAGGCAGGGGCTTTAAATACCCCAATGCCCAACTTCGGGATACCTCGGGAAGTAGGTGCAGTTGCAAAAATGCAGGATGTCCAGGAGTTCCGGTCCCATGTCTCTAGTGTCAACTACAAGGTTCAGCTCTACTGGGAACTCGTGTCAGCTTCAGAGATGTCTGGAAGTCTGTGTCCTGTGTCGCAGATTCTTCGGGATCCGGCGGTAGCCTCAAAAATGCAGACCGGCAAAGATGCTTCTTTGGTGCCTGTTTGAAGAGGGAGGTCACTCCTTGATCACAAGGGAGATTCTTCAGTCTTTCAGTCGAAATGAAATGTCGAAGGTCGAGGATTTCTTCTTCAGAGGTTCGTCCAGGGTAATCTAAAGTCCTAGGGCCTGGGTTCCTATTCTTATTGTAAGTTTAGGGGTTGGACTAACTCTAGGGTCCCACCTATGGGAGGACCTGGGGAGGGGGGTGATTACACCCCTTCCCCTTTGTCCAGTTTCACGCCAGAGCTGGGGCAGAGTGCCCCAGCAACCGGTTTGAACTGGCAAATGCATGGAGCACCTTGTGTGCCCCAGGGAGTGTCTGAAAAGCATTCACTGAATGCAACGCACCTTGTCCCAATACACTAAAGCCTGTCTGGGGAGGTGCTAGCACCTCTCTGGACAGGAAACCTATTGTCCAGGCGGTTCACATCCTTTACAACGCAACTTTTACCACGCAGTGCTGTTACAATGCAGGTTTTACTACGCATACCATTACAACACATTACACTGAGGGGCGCTCTAGGATAGGGAATACGTTTAATTTACTATCCAACACCTTCCCTAGTGTCCACGGGGACTGGAGTTGGAATAGTAAATTAAACTATTCACTATCCAGCACTCCCAGGTGTAATGCGTTGTAATGGTATGCGTAGTAAAACCTGCGTTGTAACAGCATGCGTGGTAAAAGCATGCGTTGTAACGTCATACATTCGTCCAGGCCTCCCCTGCCGGAGTTTCGTCCAGTAGCAGGAGGGCAGCAGCATCCATTTTGTGATGCTGGGGCTCTGTTTAACTTTAACTGGGTATACCAGTGTATACATGTCTTCTCCCTCTAGAAGGGTGGAATGATACCCCCGCCGCCAGAACTGGCAGGGGAGTAGTATTCCAAAGTGTTTGACAACAAAAACAACATGTTTTGATAAAGCCAAACCAAAGTTAGCATTAACCGCCAGGATTATAATGCACTTAAGAGTATATGGTATGGCTATATCATAGAACAGCTATAAGGAGATATTTCCGAAAGCTGCAGAGGGGTTCAGCTCATGCTAGGGCACCCTCTCACACAAAACCAAGCACTCTGCCTTCAGGATTGTCAAGGCCTGCCATAGGAGTGACTTATAGGTTAATATGTGTCTATATGTAAAGGTAGATATAGGTATACTATATCTCAGTAAGGGGTGCTTACACCTCCTTACTCAGGCTGCAAGTCCAGACCTGTGGTGCAATTTTGGAAGGCTTCCCAGGGGTGGCATAATACATGCCATACCAATCTGGTATGTATCTAAAGTACATTGAATCCATTTTTTAGAGAAAGCAGATAGACTGGGGCCCTGAATAGAAGGATCCCAGTCCAACTAAGTCAAAAACCAGCAAAACACCAGGCAAAAAGTGGGGGTAACCATATAGTCAGATTCCACCTTCCTACATTTAGGACATTGTGCTCCTCAGAAGTGCACAAGATTAAGGCATTTTTCTCATGAGAAGTGCTCTACATTAAGGCAAACAGCCAACCCCCAAATTTAAGGCATCATTGATTCTTAGTTTAAAGACATACTCTGCTTACTAATAAAATTCATGATAGGCACAGCTTTTTCCTGAAGTGCTTTAGCTTAATAAGTGGTTCTCCATGGAAACCCCCAAAAGCATGTCTCTCTCTCGAACTGCTCAAGGTGTTAAGTTGATGCTGGCCTCAGAAGTGATCTAGTTTAAGTCATGCCTCTCATCAAAAGTGCCCTAGTTCAAAGCGCAGATCACCACAGAAACACTCACCCCAGGAGACCTCTACTTTAAGTTACTGCTCTACCCAGAAATGTTCTAGTTTAAAGTCTGTTTCACATCAATCATTTAGCAATCCCCCCATCTGGGCATTTATTTAGGCCTTGGATAATCTCATAGGTGCACTCGCTTTAAAGATATTGCTCCACAGAAAACTTTAGTTTAAAGCCTGGCTTTTGAAGAGCCTCACCTAGTTGCGAGATGAATTTCCTTTATGGGTGCCTGGTTTGAGATACAGGTCCCCCTTGTTTGGGTTAATTCAAGCCTCTATTGAGGCTTCATTTAAAGTTATTTCCCAGGAGAGAGAGTTTTGGTTTACCTTCTCCATACGTGTCTTGACATATACATAATGGAGAACTCTGTCCTGCCTGGAGGTTTTCCAGTCACATAAGAATGCTCTGAGTGAGTGCATGGGTAAAACTCCCAGCATGCCAGGCAGATTGGTTTTTCACTTTTGCAAAATTAAACATCCGGTTTGGGATTGCTTTTGAACATCAAAAAACCCACCGGAGGAGCCGCGTTAAACATGGTGGCCGGTCAGCAAGCGTTCAGGGCCTTTAGCAGCTCTGCTGAAGGAATAGAGCTACAGCTGCCTGGCAGAGATCTCTAAACATCCGCCACCATGGGAGCGGAGCACAACGCTCTAGTACCCTGGCGGACAGACAGCAGCCTATGCAGGTAAGAGCGGTGGGGCAGTGGGGTTGGGTTGGGTGGGATTCGACAGACGACCACAAGGGAAAATTAAATAAATAATTAATTGTACCTCGTTGTCGACTGAAATCGCTACCCCCCTGCCCCTCTCCATCTCTTACCTGCAAAGGCTGCAGCTACCAGCCTCTAAATAAAGACCTTTAGCTTCCTCTTTGTATACAACGTATTTATGTCTATAACTATAATTATTCACCATGTTGGTAGCTGCCATTAGGGTAGTGTAATGATGACTTTGTCTAATAGTTGATTAGAAGTACGTTTATTAGGTAAACAAGCAGGTATAACTCACAACCTGAACCTCCTAGCCTCTTTAGAAGAAAAGTACCTCTTCAAAATTTCCTCTATTCCCCCCAAAAAATTTAAAGTCATGGTACTCACAATTAAGTGCGAGAGGTTCTTTCAATCCAATTTGCAGATATAGTTGTAATCTGATCCTTTTAATGTAAGACATCCATTTCTCTATAAATCAGGAAATGTCCTTTATCTTTAAAATGAATAGCATGGGTCCATATTCTCTGCTTGTATCACGCATCCATTGTCGCCAAATTGTAATGATGACTTCTTCCAAGAGTTGATTAGAAGTAAGTTTATTAGGTAATCAAGCAGGTACAACTCACAACCTGAACCTCCTCTCATTAACTGACTCTCTCCTCCGGAATCCTGCTCCGTGGCATCATCCAGTACCATGGCAACTGAATGCATGCATCATAGCTAGGATACCACAGGTAGTGCTTTAGATGGACTATTAGATGCCACGGAGACTTTGGCGTAAGATGGTGCTGGGCTCCTTTGACTGAAATGCACTTGTGGAATAATCTTCCAATAACCATGGTGGGAGTAAAGCATTTCACTCTACTTAAAGGAATTTGTTTTCAGGAGTTAGTCTATTCAGACACTGAACAGATTTTCTTTAGCAGAAGGATGGTAAGGGGACACGTTCATAACCTGGGTACATTTTAATAGTGTTTTAAAATAAGGTGCCACTGCCAACAGCAGCTTATCCATTGTTCTGCTCAGAGTATTGCCTAAAAGACTTTCAAAAGATCATGTTAATGCAGAAACTCCATTAACTGTCAGACACATCGACAGCATCCATTTCAAGACAACTATACTTTACAGAGAGCACAGAAACACCATAAAGGAGTCTTACCTCTGATGACTCATAGGGATCCAGCTTGCCCCAAGGGCTTTTGGGCCTGGAGGGGCTAAGTGGCGGTCCACACTGCGTCGTGGACTGTTGGTACCACTCAGTTTTTCGGAGGGGGCCTGCTTCTGAAGATTCACCATGCTTATCAGGATCCCCTGGTAAGTGATCACCAGCAGGCCTAAAGGTGCCCGGCTCGAGGTACCTGGCGCGCGGCTCCCTCTGGTACTCCGCCTGCTCCGTCGGCACCATTTGCTTCATGGCGGGCATCTTGCATGACTCATGAGGTAAATCCCTGATGATCCGGGCCAGTTCAGAATCTTCAGCGTCATTGGTCAAGAAGTGGCTTATCTAGTCAAAGAGGAAAATGGAGGCAGTCAGGGAGGGCGGCGGCTTAAAGCGTAAAGCAACAAGAGTACAAGCAGGTACATTACGAAAAGAAAGACAGCGGCAAATGGACATAAGTTAGCATTGGAGGAAGCCTTTCCCATCTGATAACAAGCCAAGAAGAGGTACCACCCACCATATGTCTTCACAGCATAACGAGAGAGCATGGGTCAAAGGGGCTTCAGATGCATGCATAATGTGGTACTCACACAGGACATCTGTGCAGTAATTCTACCCTTGAAGTTGAGCGTCCCTACGTGTGTGAAGACATGAAATCAGGGTGGCGTCTGCCCTGCTTACCCTAGATTGAGGATTCCACAGAAAATGACACTGCACCCTATTGGTGTGCCTGCTTCAGTTCACTGAAACTTGCCAAGAATCAGCAAAGGCTAGAGAGACTGGTCACTGCTGTGATGTATTGAATGGTATGTTGTGAAATGATAATAAAAATTGGTTTAAAAATAAAAAGGCTGGTTGTTGGGGAGTCAGAGAGGCTTTGGAGACATTCATCATTACATGGGTCTTTGCTCAATTTTTAATTGTACAGTATGTGATAAAGCCTGGGCTGTCTGCTGTATTTGTCTTTCCCTTATTTATTTATTATTTATTTAAAGATTTGTAAAGCGCCTGGTGACCCGGAGGCATCCCCGCGCTGTGAGAGCTTGAGTTGGCCAAGAGGGGGGAAGAGCTTATTTATTTAGGGAAAAGCAGAGTTTTAAGCTGCTTGCGAAAGCGCAAGTAGCTTTCAAATATAACAGGGGTATTTGTAGAGTGCACGTCCAAATGTAATCTCTTGCCACTATTGTCAAGTAATAGATGTTTATTGTTATCCTTCTCAAAGATATCATTGGTAATGGTTCCCCGCTAGCTAGCCTTTGCGTTCACAACTTACACAATTACATAGGTTGTCTGTTAAATTCTACGTAGCGTGGGTTAACCTCGGTATCCTGGTGCATATACGAAAGTGTGAGCACTTTACTAACACGAGTGTTCCACATCATACAATCTAACGTGTTACCTGAACTGCTCCACTCCACATTGCATATTTTTAATGGGAGTTTTTTTGTTCAGTGCACATACTGTAACAAAGTCGAGTTCATTATATTGCTGTCTGTTCCAGCAAAAAACGATTATCCTGGAAGCGTTTTGTAAATTCAGGTATATATGCGCACATAAATACTTACACCCCATTATATTTAGGGTTCCCACTTTTATAGTATTTATTTTTTTAACATTTCCATCTGAATTTATCCATATTTATTTTTTTGGCCTTCTTTTTGGTATTTATCCATATTTATTTTATTTTAAGAAAATCAAATTAGCGCTATGCTACAAATACATGTTAACACGCCTGTATTTATGGAAATCTCAACCTGTTTTTTTAACTCTGCATGCTGACTGTCTGCTCCGCTGTTGTCCTGGAATTCAAGAAAGACAGCATGGAAAGTCACTCACAATAAGCACAATGTTGAGTATTTGACCACCTTTAAAAATAAATACAGACAGCAAACATTGTTTTATGTCTGTATTGATCTGCAAAAATCAGTAAAAACTGAAAACTGGGAGCCTTAATTATAATATAAGCCAATTTCATAACCTTCCTACGTGACTGCATTATTAGAAGATGCTATTCTCCTAAATGTCCAAGCATGTGGAAGCTATTATCTTTTGCATCTGGTGATGGGCAGGTTCCGAAGCAGCTGCAGCGTTGAAACAGTGGTGGCCCCTGACCTGGGTGATGTAATGTTGTTGGCCCACATACTTGTAAAAGAATGCACACGCACACAGTGACTTTGGTACTGGTAACTGGCTCAGGGCACGTGGTGCGCCCGGCCCCTTTTATTAATAGGGTCACCTGACCGGTGACGCCTGTGATGGATGGGTGAATAGTGGGGGTTACAAGCAGGGGAAGAAAAGAACAATGCCCCTGCACTATACAATATAGATTTGTAATTCTTTAGTGTTAAGAGTATCAGTACTATCGGTAGAAAACATTAGAGCACCACCAAATTCAGTTTAACATTTGAACAGTTGACGAACAGGCTTGACAAAATAAAGGTATCGAAAAATTCCGTTGTTGGTGTGGTAGTTCTGTTTATTGTTCCTATACATGGGCCAACACGTGTTTCATCGCAGGGAACAGACTGCGAATCTTCAGGGCTGAATAGAAACATAAGGGTACATTTGCGATCATGTTTGTTATGCAAGTGTATTGAAACAGTGACTTGGTCGTGTCACCCATTGTGGAAAAAGCATGCCATTATGTGACTTCGTGGCAATGTGCATCGAGATCATTACTTTTGTGACATTCGTGAGCTTGAATGCTATCTTACTATTCAGTATAACCTGTAGACAAAAGAACACTTGCCGCAGAAAGTTACGGTGATAAAGTGAAAGAAGTGTGGAGTGTATAAAAAGATTTCGAAATCCCAAGTGACTGATACAGTGTATTTATGAAAATCTGACAACATCCTAAGGAAACATTTAGAGGGTCTGTATCTGTTCAGAGATATTTTTTTGTATTTAGATTTTCATTTCCTCTGGGGGGTATGTTTGGACGTAGATTTGGCTCCTCTTTTTATTACTTATTTTATATTTATTTGTTTCAAAAAATAGTCTCTATTTACAACACAAATTCATGGTGGAGTCAAGATAAGGTCTGAATTTATTTTTCTCGGGTGTTTCAGACTTAGTACAGAGTACCAATCAGTGGATGGACTCTTTTCCTCGTCTACAGTATAATGAGTACCGAGTTAAAGGATATACAAAAGAAAAGGGGAAATTACTTAAAACAAGAGAGGTCGACATTAATGATTGCTCCAAAATATGGGCAGCGTCGGTATGTAAAGCACATGCTCTGGGGATAACAAACTAGAAAACAGAAAAACAAACTCACCCTCGTAGGTGAAGGGCGTAACCACGTAGGTAAACGAATCAGTTTAGTGCGTGAATTGGAATCCTGTATCCGGAGTTTCCAAGGTATACGCGAACAAAAAGCTCCGCGAGACTTGATGAGTCTATAAGAAGTATAATGGCGTATGTGTATAATTATTTAGCTAATTGTCTGATAGTATACACATAGATACGGGAACCGATAAAACTAGATTGACCTACCTCGATAGTTTCACAATGATATATATGCCGGGAGGAGAGAATAAACAGGTTACTTTGGAATAGGCAAAGCTGTTTATTACGAAACAAGGCGGGTACACCTGTATCGACAAGTAACAGGGAGACAAACGGAAGGATAGGTTGGAGATATTCTATTAAGCTACAACGAACAGCGTCTGGTATTTATCACCCAAAACGCGGAGGGGAAAGCTCGCTTACCTCATCATTAATGTTCTCCCTCTTGTGTTTCCCGGCGCCGTTTTCCAAGGACGGACATGTGACCGGAAGCCAGGCCGGAATATGTACCGGTGAAGCGCTTCCTGAGGAAAAAAGGACTAGACCGTAAACTGATCTTAAGTCTATTATTTTATTGCCCGTGAAAAGAAGAAATACTACATAAAAACACCCGCGTGCCGAGTGCTGGTAGACTATCATATATTATGTGACATAATGTCGCTTTCCTATGATAATTTCTGAATTCCCGTATCTAGAGTGGGTAAAACCATTTAGAGCATATAGCCGATTAGCAGGATTATTTGAATGATATTATAGGGATATTTAGTGAGTGGAGTTCATATGAATAATCGAGCATGTACGAGAATGTGCTCGAATGCGCCATATATGTTTTATTAGAGAGCACATTTATATATATTGTTTATTCTTCGTTGAGAGACACCCGGACAGAATCAAAATGTCTAGGGTCATGGATGTTATGATGGATTTGTATGATTCCACCTCTTAGGATTTTTGCCTCATACTAACTATGTATTACATCTCTGGGGAGTTACTGACATTAATCCGTGAGTGTGCTGTTTTACATAGAACACAAATGAATACACAATCTGTACATAAAAAAAATCAAGACATAGTTTGAGAAGGAAAATTGCAGTGATTTGATACATTTCGCTATACTCAATTATCTTGTTTGATCAATGTTAAGGGTCGGATCTGGCGAACTGAAGGAATGGGCCAAAACCACATTGGAAAATAGATCATTATCCCAAAATTTTAGAAGGTTCTTAGTTCCCTAGGAAGAATTGCATTTCTGGGTCATAATTTAATCCGTGTTCAATGCTTTGAAGACGCATAATCCAAGTCGCTTCTTTGCGTCTAAGTGCCAACTCTCTGTTGCCACCTCTCACATGTATAGGCACAGTTTCAATTCCAAAGAAAGATACTGAGAAATCTTCTGTGTCGGCCTGACATGTGGCCACATGTAGAGCCACTGGATATTTCGGATCTTGTTTTTGTATGGCCCTCATGTGCTCAGATATTCTCTCTTTCAATGCTCTGATCGTGCTTCCGACGTATAGTTTGCCGCATCGGCATTCTATTATGTATACCACATATTTTGTGATACAGTTGATGTTTGCTCTTATGTCATATATCTCTTCGTTTGGTCCATTGAAGTGTTTGGTTTTGTGCTTGGCCCATTTACACATGGTGCAAAAGCCACATTTGAAAAACCCGTTGCTGCGTTGAGTTAACCAGTTAGGGGTCATATCGCTTCGTGGGACTGTAGGGCTTAGTCTATTTCTCAAAGTTCTCCCTTTACGGAAAGTGATTTGAGGAGTTGTGGGTATTATTTCTTTCAGTGTTGAGTCTTCTCTAAGCAGACCCCAGTGTTTGGTCATACTGTGTCTAAGTGATTGATGCAGTGCATTGTATTCAGTGATCATTCTCACTGTTGAGTCTTTCGCCAAATGAGGGTCGCTGGGTTTCAGCGTGTCAGTTCTCTTAATTTTGGAGAGTTTCTTTTTTGCTTGAGAAAGGATGGCTTTTGGGTACCCCCGTTTCTCAAATCTCGTTTCCATGTCTTGTATAGTTGTCTTAAGATTCTTATCATCACTACAATTACGCCTGGCACGGAGGAATTCTCCAAAAGGTATTGATCTGATCTGGTGGAAGGGATGAAAGCTATCAGCTCTCAAAATAGCATTACAGGAGGTGGGCTTCCTGTACAGTTTGCTTTGTAACTTGTTATTCTTGACATAAAATTCAAGGTCTAGAAATTCTATGTGTGTTTTGCTCGATTTCATGGTGAAGTTTAATTCCCAATCGTTGTGATTGAGATGATCAAAAAAACTTTGTAGTAGTTCCTCTGTGACTGTCCAAAGTAAAATGCAGTCGTCTATATATCGACCCCAAAATAGAATGGAGTCAGTATACATACTGCCTTGGTTGCCCCAAATGTGGTCATCTTCGAAAGCACCCATAAAAAGATTGGCGAATCCACAATGGTGACACGACCAAGTCACCGTTTCAATACACTTGCATAACAAACATGATCGCAAATGTACCCTTATGTTTCTATTCAGCCCTGAAGATTCGCAGTCTGTTCCCTGCGATGAAACACGTGTTGGCCCATGTATAGGAACAATAAACAGAACTACCACACCAACAACGGAATTTTTCGATACCTTTATTTTGTCAAGCCTGTTCGTCAACTGTTGAAATGTTAAACTGAATTTGGTGGTGCTCTAATGTTTTCTACCGATAGCACTGATACTCTTAACACTAAAGAATTACAAATCTATATTGTATAGTGCAGGGGCATTGTTGTTTTCTTATGCTTCGTATGGATCAATCTTGGTCCATCCCTGAGCGGTTGTGAGGGTTTACCGTTCGCCTCATTGCCTATACTGACTACCTAATAACCTTTACCATTACCTTGCGGGCACTCTGGTTGTGCGCCTAGAAATTCTGGAACACCGAAAAAACCTCCTAGCTGTATATTGTACAAGCAGGGGAACACTAGAACGTGGCCAGTTGGACACTACAGGTGAGAGACCTCAATGTGCTGATAATAATATTCCAGATGCCTTGATCACGTTGGGTCTTTTCGTCGCATATGTCACTGTGGACCACCAGCTGCTGCTTCCTAAACTGGCGGTTCTCGATGACCAGACAGTGCTCTGCCTGTTTAAGAGACTTAGTGAAATACGATTCTAATAGATATCGCATTCTCCTTTCTTACCTTCAAACAGACCTTTGGGATACGATTTGTTCCTGGATCGGTCTTGTACTCACAACGACAGAAACCAGGGCCAAGCATAGTACACCTTCGCGGGTGTTTCCCTCACGAGGATGGCAATCAGGGACAAGCATAGAATACCAGAGTAGATGATCCCCTAGAATACCAGAATGGGTGTTCCCCTCACAAAGATGGCACCCAGGGTCAGACACAGAATACCAGAGTGGGTGTTCCCCTCACAAAGATGGCAACCAGGGACAAGCATAGAATGCCAGAGAGGGTCTTCCCCCCACAAGGATGGCAACCAGCGCCAAGCATAGCATACCAGAGCGGGTGTTCCCCTCACAAGGATGGCAACCAGGGCTAAGCATAGAATACCATAGCTGGTGTTCCCCTGACAAGGATGGCAACCAGGGCCAAGCATAGCATACCCGAGCTGGTGTTCCCCTCACAAGGAGGGCAACCAGGGCCAAGCAAAGAATATCAGAGTGGGTGTTCCCCTCACAAAGATGGCAACCAGGACCAAGCATAGCATACCAGAGCGGGTGTTCCCCTCACAGGATGGCAACCAGGGACAAGCTCAGAATACTAGAGTAGATGATCCCCTAGAATACCAGAATGGGTGTTCCCCTTACAAAGATGGCACCCAGGGCTAATCATAAAATACCAGAGCTAGTGTTCCCCTCAAAAAGATGGCACCCAGGGTCAGACACAGAATACCAGAGTGGGTGTTCCCCTCACATAGATGGCAACCAGGGCTAAGCATAGAATACCAGAGTGGATTTTCCCCTCACAAAGATGGCAACCAGGGAAAAGCATAGAATACCAGAGAGGGTCTTCCCCTCACAAGGATGGCAACCAGGGCTAAGCATAGAATACCAGAGCGAGTGTTCCCCTGACAAGATTGGCAACCAGGGCCAAGCATAGCATACCCGAGCAGGTGTTCCCCTCACAAGGATGGCAACCAGGGCCAAGCAAAAAAAAATCAGAGTGGGTGTTCCCCTCACAAAGATGGCAACCAGGGCCAAGCATATCGTACCAGAGTGGGTGATCCCTTCACAGGATGGCAACCAGGGACAAGCATAGAATGCCAGAGTAGATGATCCCATAGACTACCCGAGCGGGTGTTCCCCTCACAGATTGGCAACCAGGGACAAGCATAGCATACCAGAGCGGGTGTTCCCCTCACAAGGATGGTAACCAGGGACAAGCATGGAATACCAGAGGAGATAATACCCTAGAATACCAGAGTGGGTGATCCCCCCACAAATATAGCAACCAGGGCTAAGTATAGAATACCACAACGAGTGTTCCACTCACAAGGATGGCAACCAGGGACAAGTATAGAATACCAGAGTGGGTATTCCCCGTACAAGGAAGGCCACCAGGGACAAACATAGAATACCACAGTGGGTGTTCCCCTCACAAAGATGGCAACGTGGTCTGTTGCATAGAATACCAGAGTGGGTGTTCCCCTCACAAGGATAGCAACCAGTGACAAGCATAGAATACAGAGTAGATGGCCCCCTATAATACCAGAGGTGGTGTTCTCCTCATAAAAATGGAAACCAGGGCTAAGTATAGAATACCAGAGGGGGTGTTCCCCTCACAAAGATGGCACCCAGGGTCAGACACAGAATACCACCCTATGTGTTCCGCTTACAAACACGGCAACCAGGACCAAGCAAAGCATACCCGAGTGGGTGTTCCCCTCACAAGGATGGCAACCAGGGACAACCATAAAATACCAGAGTGGATGTTCCCCGCACATAGATGGAACCCAGGGTCAGACACGGAATACCAGAGTGGATTTTCCCTTCACAAAGATGGAAACCTGGTCCAAGCATAGAATACCAGAGTGGGTGTTCCCCTCACCAGTATGGCAACCAGGGCCAAGCATAGCTTACCCCAGCGGGTGTTCCCCTCACAAGGATGGCAACCAGGGACAAGCATAGAATACTAGAGTCGATGTTCCCCGCACATAGATGGCACCAAGGGTCAGACACAAAATACCAGAGTGTATTTTCCCCTCACAAAGATGGCAACCTGGTCCAAGCATAGAATACCAAAGTGTGTGTTCCCCTCACAAAGATGGCACCCAGGGTCAGACACAGAATACCAGAGTGGATGTTCCCCTCACAAAGATGGTAACCAGGGCCAAGCATGGCATACCCGAGCGGGTGTTCCCCTCACAAGGATGGCAACCAGGGAAAAGCATAGAATACCAGAGTAGATGATCCCCTTGAATACCAGAATTGGTGTTCCCCTCACAAAGATGGCAACGAGGGCTAAGCATAGAAACCCAGAGCGAGTGTTCCCCTCACAAGCATGGCAAACAGGGCCAAGCATAGAATACCAGAGCTAGTGTTCCCCTCACAAAGACAGACACCGGGGCCAAACATAGAATAGCAGAGTGGATGTTCTCTTAGAAAACCAGAGCAGGTGTTCCCGTCACAAAGATGGCAACCAGAATTTAAGAATGGGTGTTCCCCTAATACAAATGGCACCCAGGGTCACACAGACTACCAGAGTGGCAGTTCCCCTCACAAGGACGACAACCAGGGCCAAGCATAGAATACCAGAATGGGTGTTCCCTTCACAAGGACGGCCCCCAGAGCCAAGCATAGAATACAAGAGTGGGTATTCCCCTCACAAAGATTGCATCCAGGGTCAGACACAGCATACCAGAGTGGATGTCCCCCTCACAAAGCTGACAACCAGGGCCAAGTATAAAATACCAGAGGGGGTGTTCTCCTCACAAGGAGAGGATGTAGCCTAATGGCTAGGGCGGTCACCTGAAATCTGGAGAGCCGGATTCGAGTCTCAGTAATAACGCTCAACATCCTGTGATTCTGGGCAATGCACTTAATCTCCCCTTGCCTAACAAAAATTAATGTGTCCACAGGTAACGCAGCTAGTGGTCATGTAAAGCGCTCTGATACCTGATTTCGGGTCAAGTTCGCACTATATAAATCTTTGGGGGGGGGGAAGAAGAAGAAGAAGAAAAAGGATGACAACCAGGGCCAAGCATAGAATACCAGAGCTGGTGATCCCCTCACAAGGATGGCAACCAGGGCCAAGCATAGAATACCAGAGCTGGTGTTCCCCTCACAAGGATGGCAACCGGGGCCAAGCAAAGAATACCAGAGCTGGTGATCCCCTCACAAGGATGGCAACCAGGGCCAAGCATAAAATACCAGAGCTAGTGATCCCCTCACAAGGATGGCAACCAGGGACAAGCATAGAATACCAGAGCTGGTGATCCCCTCACAAGGATGGCAACCAGGGCCAAGCATAGAATACCAGAGTAGGTATTCCCCTCACAAGGATGGCAACCAGGGACAAGCATAGAATACCAGAGCTGGTATTCCCCTCACAAGGATGGCAACCAGGGACAAGCATAAAATACCAGAGCTGGTATTCCCCTCACAAGGATGGCAACCAGGGCCAAGCATAGAATACCAGAGCTGGTATTCCCCTCACAAGGATAGCAACCAGGGACAATCATAGGATACCAGAGCTGGTATTCCCCTCACAAGGATGGCAACCAGGGCCAAGCATTGAATACCAGAGCTGGTATTACCCTCACAAGGATAGCAACCAGGGACAAGCATAGACTACCAGAGCTGGTATTCCCCTCACAAGGATGGCAACCAGGGGCAAGCATAGAATACCAGAGTAGCTATTCCCCTCACAAGGATAGCAACTAGGGACAAGCATAGAATACCAGAGCTGGTATTCCCCTCAGAAGGATGGGACTTGTTGGAAACAGAAGACAAAACAAAGATTGCACAGTACGAAGACTCAAACTGATGCTGCCATCTCCGTACGATAACCAGGAAATCAGGAAATTGTAGCTACTATGACTATTCAGAATTGGCTGCATTTAGGCTACAAAATCAGAGAAACGAAGTTCAGTTCACGTGACTGCACCAAATAATGGGTCAGATCAGGGCACAAGTCCGGGGTACACGCAGGTACACAGCGTCCACCCACGCTTTTCACAGGGTGGACGCTGTCCCCCCTGCCAAGAAGCTGGGCTTCACAGAAATATGCTGAACTTGTCCCAGTGTAATTTTCCAGACTACCAGGACACATTCAACAGCGCAGCGAGGGGGCTTTTTTTCACCTGCAGCTGGGCCGAACTTAAGGGGCTCTCAGGCCTTTGTTTGTTTGAATATCCTGACTAGAGGCGACCTGGAACCTTATACTTAAATGTAAATGCCATGAAGGGGTAAACAAAGGCACACAGCTTGTTATCTCTTCACAAGTACAAGAGAGGCAACTTTTGCCTTTCTTTAGTCTGTAATGGAGTTGACAGTCTAGTAGTTGGGGGGGCGGAGCTAGGTGGGTTGAGGGGAAGAGGAGGAGCCAGGACAGGATGAGGGCAGTTAGAGTAGGGACAGGGAAGATACTGGATGTATAGAATAAAGCTCCAGATAAATAGCAAGCTGTGTCTGTGTTTATTAGTAGCACGATGCTACAACTGGCGACGAGGGTGGGATCCTAAGCCCACTGCTCACAGCACCCAACGAGAACACCCTGTCCCAGGCAGCTTTGAAGAGAACGCTGCCGAGTGAACTCTAGCTGCCGCCTGAGAAGACGAGGCCAGCAGCACGTGACCCTACCCCTCCAGAGACCGAGAGGGAGCCAAGAGGGGCCGCAGGAACGAGCGCTGAACCGCTCGGAAGAAAAGAAGCCGATCGCGCTGAAACGCGACTCACGCCAGAAGCGTGTGCCTTGGGTGAGTGCTGCAAGTGCAGAAGTCGGGAGCCCACTCCGACCCTGCTTCGCACCCAAGAGCGAAGGAGAAGCGCTCCCAGCATGGGGGACGCTGTCCCTGAAGATCCACTGGCAGGCGCTGATGAGCGCGTTGAGGTCGGAGCTCGAGTGCTCGCCGACGGTGAAAAACCTCACGCCTGATGCGTGAGTCCTGGCATGCCGTCGCCGAAGAAGCGCGGGAATCTGCCGAGTAAGGCGGGAGCCCACCCCAACCTCACCTGGTGGTAGCGGTAGCTGGAGAGAAGTGAATCCAGACGTGTGCTACCGCCTGAAGTCGCCTGCCGGTGAGTCCAGAGTGAACTTGAAGCGAATGAGACATGAGAGAAAGCCTCGTGAGCATGTAGTGACGGCGGCCATCTTGGAGTCAGGCACCTTCCAAGACAGACCCCTTGATCATTGTAGAGCGGCCATTTTGAAGTCAGGCATCCAGCAATTTCAACAAGCATTGGCGAAAAGAAATAAACAAGCATTGACAAAAGCAGATAAACATGCATTGGCGAAAAGAAGTAAACAAGCATTGACGAGAGCAAATAAACAAGCATTGGCGAAGAAAAGCAAACAAGCATTGACAAAAGCAAATAAACAAGCATTGGCGAGCCGAAGTAAACAAGCATTGACAAGAGCAAATAAACAAGCATTGGCGAAAAAAGTAAACAAGCATTTGACGAGAGCATATAAACAAGCATTGGCGAAGAAAAGCAAACAAGCTTTGACCAGAGCAAATAAACAAGCATTGGCGAGTAAAAGAAAACAAGCATTGGCGAGAGCGAGAAAACAAGCAAAGGCCAAGGAAAGAGTGAGAAGGAAACAGCAACACAATGGTGACTCCCGACACTTCACCACAGCGGAATGAAGCTAAGCCCCTCGTCGCGGGAGGATCACACTTGCGAGCTCCAGAACCCCTGACCGTGACCACTGGAGGGAGCATGGGCCCCAAGTGGCAAGAATGGCTAGAAGACTTTGAAGATTATATTGAGGGGTCCAAAGTGACGGTAGACAAGGAAAAGTTAATCGCCCTCCGCAACCTAGCGGGCCGTGAGATAAGCAAGATTATTAAGGACCTTCCGCCTGCAGATGCTGGAACTTATGACAAAGTACGGGAGTCGTTAAACAAAAAGTTCCTCCACAAAAGGCATGTGGACTATGAATGACATACATTTCATCAAGCGCGGCAAGGGAAAGAAGAAGCGATGAGTGCATTCATCACCCGGTTACGGCGACTGTCGAGACACTGCGAATTTGAGACTTTCTCGCCTGACGCTGCCATCAAATCGCAAATCATAACCGGTTGTCACTCCGAAACACTCAGGAGGCGACTGCTGAGAAAGCCCCATGGTTTGGAGGAAATGAAGAAATGACTCGTGTCTATGATCAAGCGGAAGAACACGCTGCCACCATCGAAACAGGGCACAGTGTAAGCCATGAGCAAGCACACCGCATTCAAGAACGACCTAGTAGCAGATGCAAATACTCGCAAGAGAAACAATGGAGGCCAAGACCGACATCTCGCCAACGACGCCCGGAATACAGGAGAAGAGAACCAGGGCGAAGGGACCGAAAGCCAGAAAGGACTAAGCGATGTTACCGATGCGGATATGACTATCCCCATGTAGACACCTGTCCCGCAATGGGTCAGCGATGCAGGAAATGTGGGCGATCGAACCACTTCGAAGCAATGTGCGGAGACTATCACAAAGAACGGCGAAGTGAAACAACGAGATCGTCTCGCTCAGACACAAGAAAACATCACATACGAGCTGTTCAAGGAGAGCCCATGCGGTCCCCAGGTTCATCGCATTCCAGCCGAGAATCGCGAAGGTCGCGATGGGAACGCAGATCCCCGTCACAGGGCTCGAGATCATCTTCATCTAGGGACTCTGCATACACCGTGGAGTACTTAAACATGATTGCAGATCCTGATCAACTCAAAAGGTATCCACGCCTAGACATTAAAGTGGGAAACCATGACACAAAATTTGTAATGGACAGCGGAGCTTCGCTGAATTACATTCCAGTTACGGAACACGAAAAAATGATCCCGAAGCCCCCATTGACCTTTGCACCAGTCCGTGTTTTCACGTGGATGTCCAAAAAACCACTCCCTTGTCTGGGTAAATTCCACACGACACTAACTCACGACAACATCACCATACCTGCGGTTATACATGTTATCAAGGGGCCTGAAGCCGACTGTCTACTCAGTCTCCCTACCGCAGAGCGTCTTCGTCTGGTGGAGATCCTATTCAAAGTCAACGACAACCAGAACTGTGTCAGCAAATTTCCCAAACTATTTCAGGGCTTGGGTAAGCTAAGAGGGCGTCAAATCCATCTGCACATTGACGAACAGATCAGACCCGTTGCACAGCACCCGCGACGGGTTCAGTTTCACCTTCAAAGTGCCGTCGAGGACGAACTCCAAGAACTCCTATCTGCGGACATCATCGAGCGCACGGATGGCCCGACCCCGTGGGTGTCGCCGGTGGTCATCGTGCCTAAGAAAGGGACTCCCAATAAGGTGAGACTGTGCGTTGACATGCGTCTACCCAACACTGCGATTGAAAGGGAGCGGCACCATGGACCGCATCTGAGCAACATGATCGCTGCGCTGAATGGTGCAAAGGTTTTTTCGAAGCTGGACTTGAACAAAGGCTATCACCAGCTAGAATTAGACTCCAAATCTTGCTACATTACCACGTTTGCGACCCACCTAGGACTTTTTAGGTATAAAAGACTGAGTTTTGGTGTCTCGTCCGCCACAGAAATCTTCCAAGAGGCGATCCAGCACATTATCCAAAACATCCCCAACACCTTGAACTACAGCGACGACTTCTTGGTCTATGGGTCGGATGTGCGTGAACATGACATTGCTCTTGATCGCTTCTGCCATGCCCTGTTGGACGCGAATCTGACATTGAACAAGGAGAAATGTGAGTTTCACCAGGCCACTCTAAAATTCTTTGGCCACATTTTCTCTGATGAGGGTATGAAGCCTGATCCGGACAAGGTTGCGACTCTGAACAATACCAAGAGCCCACAGGACGTCAACGACCTGAGGTCTTTCTTGGGGATGGCCAGCTACTGCGCTCGCTACATCCGTGACTATGCGACTATTAGTCACCCCCTTCGGATCCTCACCAAGCTTGGTCAACCGTTTGACTGGACCCCTCAGTGCGAACGAGCATTCAAAGACATCAAGCGTGCTGTAGAGTCGGTCGACAGCCTCTCCTACTTCAATCCGCACCGGAAGACCGAGATTACCGTAGATGCCAGCCCCGTTGGATTGGGGGCCATCTTGGCCCAATATGACAATGACTCTGACCAGAGGCGGATTGTTGCTTACGCCAGTCGCAGCCTGTCTGATCCTGAAAAAAAGTACTCACAGCCTGAAAAGGAAAGTCTTGCAGTGGTCTGGGCATGTGAACATTTTCATGTTTTTATATATGGCAAGCACTTTACCTTGATCACCGATCATCAGGCACTGGTCACCATCTACGGCAACCCGAGATCCAAGATGCCCCCGAGAATTGAGAGATGGGGTCTCAGGCTTCAGGAGTACACTTTCACCATCATTCACAAACCGGGGAAGGCGGAGAACCCGGCTGACTATATGTCCCGCCACCCTCAGCTGTCATCTGAATCCAAACCTTCGATCGCTGAGGAGTATATCCACTTCGTGGCTGACCAAGCACTTCCACCTGCCATTCCCATGAATGACATCCGGGAGGTCACCGCCCAAGACACTGTTCTGCAGATGGTATTCCGACGGATTCAAACTAATCGATGGAGGCACAACCCCCACGAAGAGGACACAGACCCCATTGTCCGGAAAGAGATGCAAGCATTTCAGCACGTCTGCGACGAATTGTTGGTCACTGCCGATGGAGTCATCCTAAGAGGTCAATGACTTGTGATCCCCAGCCAACTACGGCAGGGAGTTGTCAATCTGGCCCATGAAGGCCACAGAGGAGTTGTATCCACAAAGCGAGCCCTACGGGAACGTGTTTGGTTTCCGTTTCTTGACCAGATGGTAGAGTCTACCCTGAAGGATTGTCATCTCTGCCAGCTGACCAGCAAAAGCAATCCACCGGCACCACTACAGATGACCACCCTGCCCAGCGGAGTATGGCAAGAAATTGCCATGGACTTCTACGGACCGCTGCAGTCTGGGAAATATGTAGTTGCCATAATTGACGAATATTCCAGATTTCCCATCGCACAAATAATATCGTCCACCAGTGCTTCTTGCACTCTCAAGGTGCTAGATGAAGTATTTGCAACATGGGGTGTCCCCAAAGAGGTTAAGACGGATAATGGTCCCCCGTTCAATGGACATGAATTCAGTGCATTTGCGAAGCACATGGACTTCAAGCACAAGAAAGTTACACCACTATGGCCACAGGCAAATGGCACCATTGAAAGGTTTATGGCCACGATCAAAAAGACATTTCAGCAAGCCACAGCTGAGAAGAAGGAACTGCAGGCCGCCTTGAATGAAGTCCTCAGAGCATACAGGACTACCCCACACTCTACCACCGGACAGTGCCCCGCAACCCTCATGCTAGGACGACCCATGAGAAATCGCATTCCAACATGGGAAGGGGCCTTGCAAACTGGGTCGCCGAGTCACAATCACCACGAAATGGCTGTGACTGACAAACACAACAAAGACGGAATGAAGTCATACGCCGACGCCAAAAGGAGAGCGAGGTCTCCATTCTTGCATGAAGGAGACTATGTCCTCGTCAAACAGGAACAACAGAGAAAGACTGATTGCCAATTCCGTGACGAGCCACTGCTGGTTACCCAACAGAAGGGCTCCATGTTAACTGCTGAATCTGCTGAATCTGACCAACGTCGAATCACCAGGAACGTCTCTCACTTCAAGAGGTGTCCTCGAGACATGAATGGACCATTGATGAGCCCCACTGGCACCCCTGCACTTGAGGAACCTAATTCTGGTGTTACTGACAGCAGAGGTCAGCAAAATGGACTTTTGCCGACTGTGTCCACGGGGGCCATGTCTTTACGGCCACATCGTGATATCCAGCCACCAAAGAGACTCATCGAGGAGATGGATTGAAACCATGTTTGTTGTTTTCTTAAGAAAGGGGGAGATGTAATGGAGTTGACAGTCTAGTAGTTGGGGGGGCGGAGCTAGGTGGGTTGAGGGGAAGAGGAGGAGCCAGGACAGGATGAGGGCAGTTAGAGTAGGGACAGGGAAGATACTGGATGTATAGAATAAAGCTCCAGATAAATAGCAAGCTGTGTCTGTGTTTATTAGTAGCACGATGCTACATAGTCCTTGTATATAATAGACGCATGCACTGTAAGAATATCAGGTGTGTTGGTCTGTCCCAGTATCTACACAAAAAACAATTTCAATAGCACTGTTTTATTTCTTTTATAGCGTTATGCAACCTAATGCAGAGTGTTGGAGCTCTTTATGTAACATACACATTAGACATTGACAATCAATCATGTACATGTGTAAATCAATGTACAGTGAGGGTTACAAGGTTTAGGAGTCACATGTCCTTCATACATCACTGTGGTCTTTTAGAAGGATTACAATTTATGAACTGCAGTAACAAAAGGATCTCTGTGTTAAAAACAGTAACCCACTTTACTACCTACATAAAATAAAAATCTGTCATCTGCTTGTTAGATGTTGTATTTTGCAGGAGACACATATACCTTCGCTACTACTTAGATTCAAATCTGGGACTTTATAAAACAGAGATCTCCCCTGCAAGTGCATTAACCACCAGATGTTTTAAAATGTAGACTTTACAATCAATTAAGCATAACAGATCTACAACCATGCTTCTCATTGTTGCCAATTTCTTTGTGACAGTGTTTAAAAAAATAAATGTATTAGTGGAGGCCCAGATTTTGCGTTGGGATTTTGCCACTTTTTTGGCACAACCCCAACGCCAATTCTAATTGGTTAAATCTCATTATGTACTCATGATGTACTTGATAAACAGATGTGTAAGGTCCTAATATCTGATGTCACTTCTTGTGATGTTACTTCCTGTGAGGTCACGTGCAATGTCACATGTCGTGACATCATACGCTGTGATGGCACGTGTCATGATTTCACTTGCATACTGCCTAACCTGGTTAGTCTCCCCACTTCTTTTTTAGGGCTTGTGCCCTGGGTCAGATGTTACTAGCGAGGAGATCCAGCCGGCCCAAAGGTGGGAATTGGACAATAGCTTTGTTTCCAAATGTGCTGGCCTCTTTGGTCTATGAAAGTGGCATGTTTCCAGTTCACAAATGCAGCGGACATTCCACACATCCACTACAGCTGAGCCTGACACACCGGTAGTCAGATTGAGGTCTCACTCGCGCACAACTGTATCTCGCCCCTAGTGAGTGGGGCTGGACCCTGCCATTGAGATGCAACTTTCATATGTATGGAAGAGACCACAGGGTGCCCAGGTGGGGAGCACTCCTGCGGCCCCCTCGTGTGACACCAAGCTTCCCTCTCTTTTTTTCTTTTCTTTTACCATATTTGAAAGTGCCTTCAAATGCGGAGGTTCAGGACGAGCACTGTACAAAGCCTCTTATGTTGATTTAATAGATAATGTTACTCCATCTATTAGAATCAAGGCCACATACAGGGTACACATGGTAACTGACCTCTAAGCTCCGTAATATGACCTGATGTACTAAGGTGAATAGCTTCCGCATGTTAAAGAAATACTATTTTTTTATATCTATTTTTAAGAGACTTTAGTAGATTTACATTGTTTCTGCATGCCATATATTTTCATGGCTTGGCTCGTGCACCAGCTCTTAGAACCTCGTTTTAATTTGTTTGCTTGCCTGCCTCTAAGCCTGAGCATGGAAATGGCTGTGTGACTCTAGCCACAAGAGGTCAATCCTCGGGGCCTATTACGATGTCAGTCGGAGTTTTCTCCAACCAATACTGTGGCGGAAACGGGACCAACCGACCACCGTTTGGCAGTCTTGACCGTGCCATTATGATGCGACTCCAAAAGCCTCCTCCTACTGCTAAAAACAACAACAAAAAATTTCACTCTTTTAGCCCTCCACTATCTTTTTCAATCAAAATTAACAGACTAACATGTTCACTTCTCAAATTCCATATTCAACTATGCTAATTCACCACTAATCCTTTATGGGTTCCAGGGTGGCGTGCTACTCGCCAGAAAAGCGCTTCAACACCCATTAGGGGTAACAAGTGCTATATGGATGTAAACCTTTCTTCCCCTTTTATCCCTCCGCTATCCTTCTCACTCCAAATAACTAACTAATATACACCACTCAAATTACTTTCATATTTCACCATATTAATTCACCACTAATCCTTTATAGGCTTCCTAAATAGCGTGCGTCTACACCCCATCAGGGGTAACAAGCACTATATAAATACAAACCTTTTTCCTCCTCTATCCTTCTGCTATCATTCCAAATCCAAATAACTGACAAACCTATCCACCACTTAAAATGTACTTGCATGTTTCACTATACTAATTCAACACTATTCCTCTATGGGTCCTGGAGTAGCGTGCTACTCGCCGAAAAAGCGCTTTGACGCCTTGTCAGGGGTAGTAAGCGCTATATAAATGCAATTACAATACAATACATGAGTAGCCGCTCAGCGCGAATCAAAATTTGCTATTCCTCCCTGGGAGGATATATTTTCTGAGCAACGGTCTGTATTATCTCTTCAGTGCATGTGTCAATTGTTGTTTTACATTTACAATTCTATTGACCAATTTACAACATACCTTTGCTGTCGCTTTTAGTGATGCCATTGATGTCAAGGTTGTATGACATCACTTCCTGTGAGGGCAGAACATGTGTGAAGTATACTGGAGAATTCTAGAGCTCTACAAATACAATGAATCGGTGCCCGTGCCAAGGGCTAAGAGAGGGCACCATTAGCTGTCTCCCAGGCTTTCTGGGATTTTTAGTTTCATCTTCAATGGTACAGTTAGAAGGTTTAAAGACAACTGGGCTCAGTGGTGCTGGAACAATTTTCAGAGAGGGGGTCAGGGGGTGCTGCCATCAATGTTACATCACTGAAGTCGAGGACATCACAGAAAGTACAATTTAGCAAATGAGCCATATCCATTCAGGAGGAGAGTAGTGAGGGAGTAGGATGTAGCGCATTTTGGGGCACACTGTTAATATATTACTATTGGGCGCGACCGGTATAGGCAAGAGCGATGGGGCGGGGCGGGGGGGTTAGTCAACATACGACAGGCTAGGGAAAATAAATAAATAAAAGCACTTACGCTGTGCTCGCCACATCGGTGATGCAGTGAGCCCAAGGCAAGTGTTTATTTATTTCTTTTATTTTCCCTATCCCTTTGTCTGTCGACTTCTGCCCTCTCTCCGCCCCACCACTCTTACCTGTACCGGCCACACCTGTTACTAATGGTTGCTGTGATAGGGCACTGTCATTTACAGACAGCGCATTTTCTATCGAAAAGCCTACTAAATTTGCCAGAAAAGCAATTGTACTGCTAAACCTATATAGTGCACAAACAACATCGGGTTTTAGACATTTTTACAATTTGCACATCACCAAAAAGTATCTTGAATTGTTTTGATCTTGCTAAAACCTTTGTTTCCATCACAATAATTCAGAAATATAAAAAAAAACTTGAACCTTTGTGGTCTAGGTTCAATCCCAAACCATTACCCTTCAACACAATGAGATGACAATGCTGTGTCATAATAGACAATTCATAGGAAAAAGTAACAAACGTGTTGTCATTGAAATACAAAACAAAATAACATTTGCACACACGGTTAGAGGTCAAAGTTGGGGTAAAATGTAGGTAAAGATTCTGCTGAAAGAGTAAATACAAAACCCAATCCCCTGAAAGGTGCTGGAGAGGCTGTAGGGGCACGCGGGGTTTGTCGTGGACCCAGCGGGTGCATGCAGGGTTTTAAAGCCGCAGTCTTACTGGCTGGTACTTCTCATCGCCAGACGAGTCGTGATCTGAGTAACAGGGCATGTTGGTATCCTGGGGGGCATCAGGAGGAACCTGTTCCTCAGTGCATGTCCAGCTGACACCACTGTCTTCAGGCAGAAAGGCGGGGCCTTCACACTCATTGTCCTGGGATTTGTTGAAGGATGTTGAGGTGTGTTTGACAGAGGGGCATGAAGTAATAAAATAATGGAGATCAAATTGAAGACAAAAACAGCAAACCACGAGACATGATCACAGTAAAGAAAGTTACACATGCACATCATGCCCATTCTGCACATCAACAAAGATACAATCAAACAATATTAAAATATTTAACTGATCCCAAAGAAGCACAGTGTATATGCATTACTTTACCTCCCTCCTCCCTCTTTGATAATTCTTTATGTACCTATTTTAGTGTTTTCTTATCACAAGGTAAGCTTTCTCTGTGCTGCCACTTCAGAGCACTGTACAAACAATAGGGTGAGGTGGTGGTGGGTATAGTTGGGTAGGTTTGTTATCTGTGAGTTAGCATGGTAATATATTTGCTAGACTACGATCCTTAAAAAGTTGGATATTGGGTATACAGATGCAGAAGACAGTAGTCATTATTAGAGCTCGTGCTGTGGGGAACTTAAGACAGTAAGTGGGCACGGAGACTGAATGCGACTGGCATCTTTCGAACGGGCATTATTCGTTGCTATGCCTGAGGATCTTGGGTTCCCACTGATGAGATTATCTAAACAATTAAGTTTTAAAAGGTTACTGAACAGTAGATGGCTTGACTACACCTTCATGGTTGGGGACCGTGTTCCAAAGTGCTGGGTGATGATCTACTGCTTTATTTGAGCTTTTTGTATTTTGGTTGGCAGATGGCTGGTGCATTTGTTGACCGGAGGCTAGAGATTGTTTTTTACATTGTGAACAGCACTTAGGGTTTATATCCGGGGTTCCAAAGTTAGTGAGTGAAGCGCTCTTAAGAAGGATATGTAGTGATCCTGTTCTACTGTTCGTAGATCAGTTTAGGTGCCCAGTTTTGTGTACGGTATAGTTTGTCAATGAGTTTCATAGGTAGGCCTGTGCAGGCTACATTGAAACAGATGCATCATGACTAGTAATTGGATCAGTGTTGTTCTGTTAGGAGGAGTGGAAGAACCTTGCGGAACAGTGACTTTTGGAATTTGGTTTATTTTACAACATTTGGGGGATGCATGATATGCCTGAATCAAGAATTACTTCTAGGTTCTTCACATGAAGGCTGGATTTGACGGTTGTTCCAGAGCTAAAGGCCAAGCAAATTGGCTAAATGAGCTACCAGTTTCACTGAGCTAAAAAATTCGATTCCAACGGTATTAAACCACATGAAACTTCTTCTCTACTGTTGATACTGGTCAGATAGTTTGCAGTGTTTGATTTGTTCTCAACTTCATTTTCCAACTGAACGTACAATGTGCATTTGTAGATGGTGGTGTGGCTCAACTGAGTGCCCCTGTGGCATATAATTATGTTGAGAAGCAGCAGTGATAAAGATACTCCCTAAATCATAGGGGACGTGACTCTCATGCCGGTGGACTCGATGTACCATATTCTAGTTCATTATTACATGTAAAGGAATAAATGGTTCAGAAGGGTCAGTGCAGCCTGAGGCCTTTCCTCCAGGGCAGTGGTGTTTAATGTAGCTTTAGGGGAGGATCCAAGCAAGATTTTCACAATATTCATTTAATATGGAAATTATTTCCTTTGTATTTTGCTTACTTAAATTGATTTTATGATCCCAGTGTCAACTAGAACTGTTACTATCCCTCTCGTGGGTCTGAATCCTGAGTGGTGGGATTTTAGTATCATGAGAACATTTCAAATGTAAATCCTTGGAAAAAATAGCTTAGAAAAACAACAGAAACATAACGATCCTGATTTTCATTCCATTGGAAAAATAATGGCTTTCTAAGTTTCCATTTTATGACATTCCTCCTTTTCACATAGTTAGAGAAATGATGTAGGTCCCTAATTGGCAAGGTCCCTAATTAGCAAATATGTCAAGATCAGGAGTAGAGTTTCTAGCACCATCTTGAACCGATAGAGTACTCTTATCTTAGCCGGGGATGTGTTGATGACGTCCATGATATTAAGAGTGAGGGTTTCCAAAAAAATCCTTGCTACATGAGGCTTGCCAAATCTCCACTGGTAAGTTTGAGGCTTTGATTTTATCTGACCAGTATAGTCACACCCTCCCCCCCCACACACACATAAATACTTTCCAAATCCAATCCCATTGCCAGCCATCAAGTGGCTCTTCTAGAACTATGATCAACTCACGTTTTCATCTCGTGTAGAGTTTCGCGACTGAACCTTTGTAAAGGGCATTCAATTCTGTTCTGTGTGGGTGGGTTATTAACCCTTTTGCTACCTATTGATGGACATACACATCATGAATGGTGCCCACAGGATGCCCTTGTGATGCCTATACAAGTTCCCGGTGGCCATTTTATAGTGATTTGTTTTTGTCCCCCTAATGACCAGGAGGTGGAGGAAGGAGTTTGCAGGTAACTGATACTTTCTGAGCACAGGCAACTTTAGAATGAGGCAACCCCTTCCACTCTTCTGAGCTGCTTCCTTCAGATGTGTGTGATGTCACTGGTGATGTCACACACATTTCTGATGGGCCTGGAGAAGGATTCCCTCCCCCCTCCCAGGTCCATCCATGGATCTAGCTGATAGGCGGGGAATGGAATGGCCTAGGCCAGCCATTACTGCTCACAGCTCCTCCTTAGCAAATTCCCAAACAGCTTGAGATGTTTTTTTAATTTTTGGGGAAAGGTAGGAGGTGGGCGAGTTGAAGGGAGCAGCAGCTCTCCTCTTCTTAGTCTCCCTTCCACCACCCCTCCCACACACCACCACCAGAAGAAACAAAGCAGGAGGGGAGAACTTGTAGGGGGTGGATGGTTCCTCCACTTCCAATCCCCGCGGATTCAGTTTCAGGCAGCTTTCTCTCTGCTTCAAGAAAATCTCCTCCTACCACAATTAGTAAACACTTAGGGGCTTTGCTTTAAAGGCATCACACAGACCTAATGTTCAGACATTGCGTGAATACTATAATGATGCAGCAGAAATTGACCCACTCTGCGATGAGGATAAGGTTTTCTGTATCAAACAAATGCTTTTATTGATATACATAAAGAATGCACAAATTGAAAATTAAAATGCAATCAATAAAACAAGTGATTTTTTATGTATGTAGCTAAACAATTTATAAACAAAAGTGCAGCTAGAAATCTTTAGATGTTTTGAAATGAGACACTAGGAAACAGAGACATGATATGTGTTGTTCTCCATTACACAAAGAAATGTTGATAATTCATCCCTAGTTGAGAATGCTCAAATTGAAAATAAATGTATTATGGCATTATGATAGGGCAGTCACTGAAAGAGCAGCACTGCAAGGCTGTGGCAGGATGAGGGGTGCAGGTCATACCGCTCAAACAGATATCCTAAATGATTAGAAATTATTCACTTGATTTCCGAGTTAAGGCACAGATCCTGCTCTGGGCCTTGTGAGGAGGAGTTTATGGTTGATGGCCCCCATCAGCCTACGGGAGACCCAAGACCTACTGACCTTCAGAAGACTCCTCAAGACCTGGCTCTTCGAACAGTAGCAGCTTCCCCCCCTTTTCTAGCGCCTTGAGACCCTCACGGGTATGTAGCGTGCTTTATAAATGCTATCATTGATTGATTGTTTGATTGAATCCCGAACGGATGTCTTTCCACCACTCTCCCTAATCTAAAGAGCGGCAGCATATGCGCATACAATGTCATTCTGCCTCCCTCCAAACACCTCAAGCTAAATAATTGCCTTGGAACAACTGCTCTACTAACAATGAACACTAGGGGGGTCAATTGGACTGTGGAGGACGGTCCCCTATCCAAAAAGGGGCGTGGGTTTGGGGGCGGAGCCCATTGCTTCCAGTACAGTAGTTGTGTACTGTCTGCCCTGTTCGCCGACTGTCTGGTGTTAAGAGGGAGCCGCCACTGTGTGAGATCCCGTAACAGCACCGTAGGGTTACTGAGCAGCCCCAAAACGCCACCTCAGCCAACATCTTTGTATGCCAACGTGAGAGAATTTTCTTTTCTTGCAGGGATAGTTTTTCGTGCACTTGGAAACCATTCTACATTTAACACAAAAAGATAATGGACAGAATGTTGAACATTGTAAAAGATTCACCCCAGTCACAGATCTGGGTTTAACCCATCACTATTTTGCTTGCCACGCCATTCCAGTTCAGACCCAGCCATATGCAAATCAGTCTTGGCACTGCTTCCCATGGGAACAGTCCAGTCCGAACTGCTAAGCCAGGTCCTCCCTAGACAGGAAAACAAACATCATGGGACCGGTTTCGGGGTATCACTCCTCATCCGCCAGGCTAGCTTGAAACCGGTGGTGTAGCGAGTACGGGACCCACGTCTGGGCATACCCTTTCCACTTAGGGCAAAAACGCATCACGAAAAGGTGATGGATGAATGCTGAACATTGTAAACATCATCCCCCAGTCACAGATCCGTGTTAATCCATCATTATTTTGCTTGCAGCGCCATTCCAGTTTAGAACCAGCCTCATGCAAATCAGTCTTGACCCCGCTCCCCATGGGAACAGCCCAGCCCGAACTGCCAGGCCAGGTCCTGCCAGCCATTCTACATTTACCCTGCTAGTGTCTGTCTTGAATAATATGACAGTAATAGGCAGGCAAGGAAAATTAGTAGCAATCTTCTCACCCTATTTAGAGCAGGGTGACCTTTGGCAGTAAACAAAGTGTTTCCTGCCAAGTCTAAACAAAGTGGTATAAACATGAGTTGGCACAAAAGGCGCACCAGCAATTTAAGGGGGTGTGCCTGCTGTGTCGATTTCTGTCGATTTCAGTCTCCATGTAGACACATTCAAGAAACCCACAAGAACTCTGTTGCTGTGTGGGCAAAACACGCTTACCCATTGTCGTGGTTGGCCAGTGTTGGTCAAAATAGGAGAGGGATTGGAAGTAGGATGCAACTAATGCAATATCGATGTAACACATTACAGCTCACGCTCGTTTTCGGAAGAGTGCAGAAGGCTCCAACACAAAGGGGCATATGTACAAGCCCCTATCGCCATCACAAGGTTACTTTCAGTGACATTTCCGTGGCGATAGGGGACGTGCCTTATCCACAAGGCAGCGTTAAGGCCCTTAACATGGCTTAACGCTGCATTGTAAATAAGGCCCCCTTTCATTCTATGCTTAGCCCTGATCGCAGCTACCGATGACATCCGAGCCCTGCTCGACAACGGAGAAACGGCGGCCCTCATCCTCCTGGACCTCTCCGCGGCCTTCGACACTGTCTGCCACCGTACCCTAGTACAGCGCCTCAGCAACGTCGGAATCCAGGAGAAGGCACTGAAGTGGATCATCTCCTTCCTCGCCGGAAGGACACAGAGAGTCCGCCTCCCCCCGTTCAGATCGGAGGCCACCGAAGTCATCTGCGGCGTTCCTCAAGGCTCCTCGCTCAGCCCAACACTCTTCAACGTCTACATGAGCCCCCTCGCAGCCAACGCACGCCAGCACAACCTCAACATCATCTCCTACGCCGACGACACCCAGCTGATCCTCTCCCTCACCAACGACCCCGCCACCGCCAGAGCCAACCTACACGAAGGGATGACGGATGTTGCCAAGTGGATGATGAACAGTCGCCTGAAACTGAACTCGGACAAGACAGAAGTCCTCATCCTGGGATCTTCACCCTCCGCCTGGGACGACTCCTGGTGGCCCCCCGCCCTGGGCAGCGCACCCAAACCCACAGACCACGCACGCAACCTGGGCTTCATCCTGGACTCCTCCCTCTCCATGACCAGACAAGTCAACGCCGTCTCCTCGTCGTGCTTCAACATCCTGCGCATGCTACGCAAGATCTTCCGATGGATCCCCACCGAGACCAGGAAGACGGTCACCCAGGCCCTCGTCACCAGCCGTCTGGACTACGGCAACTCCCTCTACGCCGGAACCACCGCCAAACTCCAGAAGAGACTCCAGCGGATCCAGAACACCTCAGCACGACTCATCCTGGACATCCCCCGCCGCAGCCACATCTCCGGACACCTGAGAGACCTGCACTGGCTCCCGGTCAACAAGAGAATCACCTTCCGGCTCCTCACCCACGCACACAAAGCCCTACACAACCAAGGCCCAGGATACCTCAACAGCCGCCTCAACTTCTACGCTCCCAAACGCCAGCTTCGATCGACCAGCCACGCCCTCGCCGCCGTCCCCCGCATCCAAAGAGCCACCACAGGAGGAAGGTCCTTCTCCTACCTGGCCGCCAAGACTTGGAACTCCCTTCCGACCCACCTCCGCCTGACCCAAGACCACCTCGCCTTCAGGAAGCAGCTCAAGACCTGGCTGTTCGAGCAGTAGCGGACCCCCTCCCCCCAGCGCCTTGAGACCCTCCGGGTGAGTAGTGCGCTACATAAATGCTTTGATTGATTGAGCATGAAAGGGGTGGGCAGTGGGTGTTGCGGTTGGCATTCCACCGCAAATATCATTGTTTTTTACGCTGCCCCCTATTTACAAGGGCAGCGTAAATAGGAGGCAGCGCCAAAATTAAGACCAGGAAAAACCTGGTATTAACTTTTCAAAACGAGGAGAAATGCTTTATTTCTCCTCGTTTTTGCTTTTTCCATGTGTGCTGCACATGGAAAAAGCTAAACGTTTTTGATTGTTTATGTGTAGGAAGGTGACCCTTCCTGCACATAATCATTCCTTAAACAAGCATTGGCATAGCCAATAGATCTCGCTTTTGGAACCTTAGAAGTATTTAGTTATGCAGCACAATATCCTTGGTGCAACAACGTTAACTGTTGCATGGTTAAACACTTATAAGGTCCCAAAGGCGAGACCTATTGGCTATGCCAATGCTTGTTTCCTTTTGGTGTGGGGTGAGGCAACGCAGACAATGGGAGGGGGAAGATCGGAAGGAACACAGACAACACGAGGGTGGGAGGGAAGCAACATGGGGAACGCCAACGCAACATGGGAAAGACCGATGCAACACAGGGAAGGAAAAAGAAAGAAAATAGTACCTCAATAACAGCATGAGCAAAAGTTGGATACTAATCAAAATTAATTAATCAGATCTTGGTCCATGCTCCAAATGAAAGAAGAGGAAGTGAAATAAGCATGCACTGGCCAATCAGGAGGCAGCAGTTAAGAGTGGCACTGAAGATACCAGGTGAGTGGGTGTCCCCCAAAAGTATTACAAGATATGGATTGAATGGAGCAATTACAGGGTAATCATTATTCCTCTGCAGAATCCCAAGCAATGGCGAAAGGTGGCGGATGTGAGCATAGGGGCCTTTCAACGAGAGGTTGTGGGGGTATAATAGGACATATGTACGTATACAAATAGGATTTCTGATTTTACACTTCTACTCATCACTTATCATTGGTTATCGATATTATACAAGTCAAATTTGAGGATGCGGATTGAATTACACCTTAAGAGTCTTGTTTTAGGTTATAAACTCAAGAAAAAGTTCCTTAAAAAATGTGCCACCAAACGGTAAGAAATTTGAGAGCTCCAAACACCTTTTAGTAAACAAAATGTCTTACAAGTGACAGTGCATGCACTCTCCGGCGAGAACTAAAAAGGACAGCGCAAAGCACCACTAGTTGCCTACAGTATTCAGCAGCAGTAACCCCAGTAGAGCGTCAGAGGAAAAGAAGTACTCAGTGTTCGAGTTATTCTGTAATTTATGCGAAAACAAAAAAAAATGTTTAGGAAAAAGAAGATTGGCAGGGAGGGTCTTCTACGTGGCAGATAGTACGCTATGCTGGATTGAAGGCAGGAGGCCTGCTCTATAAAGTATAATGGAACGTAAAAGCGCCACTTTTGCAAACATCCATGTTTTGCCTTTGCTGCTGTTAATTTTTAAATGTCATGAATGTAATACGATATTTGACATGCCTTGCCTGTACACACTGTATGATGAGCATGACGAGGAAGGAGTGGGAGCAGGGGGTAGGGGAGGGGAATCACACGCGCGGCGCTAAAGTAAAAAAAAAAGAAGAGCTGATGAGGAGGGAGTGGGAGGAAGGGGTAAGGGAGGGGAATCACTCGCGCGGTGCCAACAAGCTGAAGAAAGCCAGATAGCAGCTGTGCATGCTGAAATGTCTCGCTTGAGACGGGGCATACGCTGGCTCAGGCGAGACCTAAAAAAATGACATTTTGTAACTTCCCTGTGTGCTGAATTAAGCAGCACACATAGAAGTGACAGAATGGCAATTCAGGTTTGTTAATGTGTAGGAAGGGACATTTACCTAAACATAAACATTCCTCCTCTGTACGCAGACACCCTTGCACTATGGTATGGTTCAAGGGTGCCTGCACTGGTGCTACACTCCTAAGTGTGATACAAAAAATGGTCCAAGACCTCTATGTTTTTATCAATAACTAAATTAATCAGTGAATTTTCAGTTCAACAAACTCAAGAGCTTGTCATTACGGATTAGCCCAACACAATAAATGTATCTCACTCTACAAGACATGAGAAATTCAAAAAATTCGAAAAAGGCGGCAGAATTTTTTTTTTGTATTCAACCCAAAGTAATATTTAATATTACCAGGTCACAAATATTCTCTGTGAATTTCTTTCCGTCTTAATCTCTCACACACTTTATCACCTATAGTTTTTCTATCTGCACGCTCTATTTGGGGCAACCACTGTTATTAATAAAAACATTGTTCGCAATGATTAACTTGCTGACCTGGTAATATTAAATATTACTTAGGGTTGAATACAAAAAAAAATAATTCTGCCGCCTTTTTCGAATTTTTTTAATTTCTCATGTCTTTTAGAGTGAGATACATTTATTGTGTTGAGCTGATCCGTAGTGACAAGCTCTTGAGTTTGTTGAACTGAAAATTCACTGATTAATTTAGTTATTGATAAAAACATAGAGGTCTTGGACCATTTTTTGTATCGCAAATAACCCAGGTCCATTACCTTTTTGGGTCACCCCATTACTTTAATGGTCACACTGCTAAGTGTAGCGCCAGTACAGGGAGAAACTCAAGGCTGCACCATATCCTTGTAAATATGGTGCAGCAATGCGTTTCTGAAGTGGCGGAGTGAGGCGTTAAGCCATGACACATGAAATCCCAATGAATGTTGAAAATAAAAGAAAAAAGTAGTTGCCCTGGTGTGATCCCTGAAAGTCATCCAATCAGAAATGATGGTAAAGAGGCGGTGATCTTGGAAGGAACAAACTCAAGAAGAGGAAGGAAAGTAACTAGCCCAAATCCTACTGTAAGTATATTGTATTGTAAACAATAGGTTGTGAGGCCTAACCAACACAACCACTGACACAATCACCAAGGCAACGATGGAAATGCAAAGGGTCAGCTAAGTCTGAAAGAAGTACAATTTGCTGAAAAAAAGAGAGAAATGTCCTACTTAATTTACTATCCCTTGTAGTCCTTCTTTTCTCACTTATCTCTTCTGCTCCATATTGCATTTTGTAGCAGTCTGATGGCGGCATAATCTGTTATACAGAAACAAATGTGACATAACGTTGTTTTTTTCCCTCACTCACCCTATGATTCCTGCCTTTGTTCTTCCCCCTCCCTACATCTTCGCTTTGGCCCTTCAAGGCGAAAAGTGGCAGAAAATTATATCCAAAGAAACAAGATTACATGTCAGGACAACGACACTAAGAGGTCCAGAGCACACAAACAGAAGGCAATACAGCACAAGCCGATCCAGGGACCTTTTACAAAACACACAACTACACCACAGTTCAAGAGTACACAAACAGAACCTACTACAGCACCAACAAGACCAAAAGACTAAACACACTACCACACCATGGCTTAAAGAGCTCACCATGCACATAACAAATAGCTTCAGGACATACAAACAAAACAACGACTAAGAGTACACAAACTGAACACACCACAGAACCAGCATGTAGACAATGCATACAACCATACAAAACTAACAGCTAAACGACTGCGAACGCAAACAGAAAATTACCTCCTCATCCCTGTCTTTACTAATGGGGCTCCTGACTCCAAGGTAGACCATCCATTCAAAGTTTTTGGAAAAAACAAAACTATAGGGGAGAGGATGTAGTGTCATGGGCAGAGTTGCCGGCTTCGGCGCTGGGGAAACAGGTTCAAGTCTCGTCCTCGGCTCAACGTCCTATTATTCTCGGCAAATCACTTAATCTCTGGATGCATTAAACAATCTATTTATTATTGTGAGATTGTGTAATGAAACTGGTGCACATATAAAGTGCTCCAATATTTTCGGGTCGAGTTTGCGCTCTACAAAACTTGTTCTTATTTTTTTTCTTTTTGCTGCTACATGGTGATGGAGGCAGAGAAGGAGACATAGCTGCTCTTTCAACAGTGTGTCCTCCATGGTCATCTAGTTAGGAGGAGGATACTGTGTGCCAACACTCCCTCCACTCATTTCTTTAGTGCCACACTATGTTGGAGGGAACGTTTATCAACACGTCCTCTATAATTCTTAATGGGTATTTGGGGCCAGCAGACCGCAGGGAGGTCGGCCTCCTGGAGTTTTCAGGAGAAGGTCCATGATTGGGCCCCATTGGAGTCCAAGGTAGCCCAATTAGGCTACATAGGGGGCTTCTTTTGGCCTTCCTGTCATCATTTTAGGTTTAAGGTGACCTGGTGGCTGGCTGGCAGAGAGCTCTGTCTGCGTCTTTTCCTCGTGTGAACCATTGCTGAGGGAATGGAGTCCAATGGCGATAAAGTGGCTGAAGCCATGTACCTGCTCCCTGTTTCAGGGAGCATGGGCCTGGTTGTGGACGGGGGAACCGAGGCTAGCACATCTAGGATGATGCTGCGGGCCTCTGACTGAGTGGTTGCAGCCACCTTGGTTTGTTCGCCGCCTTGTAAAATGCGGGCAGCGTCACCTAAGTTGGGTGCGAAAGGCCACTCCGTCCCAGTGCGGGTGGCCTTTCAAGGTGCATGAGGAGGACCCCTTTGAGGGAGGGGACGAGGACCGACACAGATGACACTGCCCCAGCGCGGCATGCCTCTGAGCTGCTTAGGGTCAGGAGTGGCCAGGGAAGGCAACAAGCAATAGGGAGGTGTCTGCTTTGGGCAGAGTGGCACGTCCCATTGACAATGTGGCAAGGGCCCGACCGTGGCTGAAACACATGTACGGGCCCGCCAATATGAAGGAATCGCTCCAGTGCCTCCCACCTCCCAGGAGGCGAGTATAGTGCGGGAGGAAAGTGATGAGCCTCCCACTCATAAAACGATGGAGAGGCAGAGGGAGGACGCTGCTGCGCCTCCCGCAGGGGTATTTTCGGATGGTGAGAGTGAGAGATGCTGGAGAGAGAGCAGGGCTGTCTTACAGGCCCAAGACAGGTGGGGGCACCCATAGGAAAGCACAGATCTGAGTAGAGGTGGAGGGTCACCAGGGACTACAGAGGACCCCTGGCTGGGATGCTGGTACCCACTTCAGAGGGCCCCGCAGGGCCTACAAGAGTGCTGGGTGGACGGCGGGCCCTGGGTGGTGGGAGGGTCTGGGGACTGGAGTGGGACAGCCCAGACCAGGGTATGGCGTGGCGGTTTGTGCCTGATTGGGGTTGAGGGCCCTTTCGGGACTCGGGGTTTTGCCTCTGTGCTCGTGGCAGCCCTGCTTGAATGGAGCGGGGAAGACGAGGCAACAGAGTCAGAGGGGGGGGGCTGGGTGCCTGGTGGGGGGCTAGGTCAGTGAGGTAAGGACCTGGGGAGGGTACGTCTCATTTGGGAGGGTGCCATCATTGGGCAGAATCAGTGGTCCTGGGACCCAGAGGAAGTCTTGGTGGGGGACTGGAGGGTTAGGGGCGCCAACACCCAGTCCTGCCCTCTCGTTTACAGGTGGCAGAGCGTAGCAGATATGAAGACTTGGGAGAGCTTAACACGGATCACAGACACCGATAAGAAGAGACGGCTGGGCCCAGAGCGGTTTGCTGCACTTCTATGGGCGATCCCGTTGCAGATGGCAGAAGTAGGTCTAGGACGACCTTGTTGGCTCTAACAGCAGGTAGGTTTTGGAGACCTCCGGCAACTTTGGTGCAGAGGGACAGGTGGTGTCAGCAGACCACTATGGTGAGGTTCAGACAGCCCTCCCCGCTGCCGGGTACAGGCCCACGATGCAAGCGACAGCTACAGTAACAAGACAGTCAGTGGAGGTCGGCCAGAGCTGGGCCAGGCCTTAGAAGACTATGGGAGTGTCAATGGTGGACTTCAAGGAGGATAGCCTCGAAGAAGGTGAGGTGCGATATGGGGAGGAACACGTGGAGTCACGGGTCGAGGCACGGGCGGAGGAGTATGGCTAACACATTTCTGTCTAGTGTTTTACAGAAGGGAGAGGCTTGGAACAGTGCTGCACCAGGAAAACTGGTGAGGTGGCAAGCACCTATACGGGCACCGCCCTTGGAGCCAGGTAAGAGCAACAAGTTGGGCATTCGCCCAGTGCTGGTATCTATGGGCATAGATACGGGTATGGAAATGGAGGGGGGCACCTGCGTGGAGGTATGTTGTTGATGTCGGTGTAGGGAGAGACGGAACAGCTGGCAGTTCAGCAAAAGGGTTGGGAGTGGGAGGTGAAGGACTGCAGAGTAAGGGTGGGGAGAATGCATGGATGTCTGGGGCGACAGGCATGAGGGTAGTGGGTGGAAAGAAGGACGGTCTGGACAGCAAAAAGCTGAAGGTAAAGCAGCTTCCATACATGGGGATGATAAAGCTTGGGGCACATCTAATTAGCAAACAAGGAACAAATTTGGAAGGGTGAATATGTGGAGATGTTTAAGCTCCTTCATAGAGAACTGAGCTCATAAGAGGGGTCCAAGAAAGAAGAGTATGAACTGGCCAAGAGGCCGAGGGTTTGCCTGACCATGGAGAATTGGACCTCTGTGTTTTTAATTCACGCCAGTGTCTATTGTGAGAAGTTTCCTGAATGTAGCGTTGCACTGTTCAAATATGTGGATGTTTTTTTCGGGGGTGGTAGGAGGTGGGTAGGCCTGGGCCCAATATGAAGAGGAATTTGGGGCACATTTGGCTTGGGATCCCAAGGCAAAGTGGGGGGAACTGGATACAGATCTCTGGCAGCATTCTATAGGTTCCCTTAGTTCGGGGAATACTATTTTCATTGCCAGTGGCCGGCTTATAGTTTACAAGCCCATCAAGGGGTGCCCCAACCGAAGTTGCTGGGCGGTACCAGGGATAGAGTACTGGACAGTGGCAGCATAATGCAGGCGGTCAAGGGACTCACCACATAGGTACCTGGGGCGAAAGGCTCGTACTCAGGTTAAATTGGACAGACAGGAATACTGGCTGGGGTTTTATGATCAGCGAGAGGAGTCTAGGATTTTGAGGGACGGTTTCAGATGGAGTTTTCAATAAGCCCGGCGGAGCTGGCAGAGTTGCTCTATGCAGAGCTCCATGGAGTTGGGAAAAAACTCTGTGGAGCTCAGCTCCGCGCCTTCAACCCCCCTCACTAAATATTTGTGAAATAAAATTAAAATTAAGGTAAATTAAACACACTTACCTTTATCGTGGCGTTTCCGGGCTGCCCTCTTAATCGCCGTGGTCCTGCAGAATCCCCTACATCAGACGTACGTCTTGGGTAGGATAGCACGCGCAAGCGTAGTCCTACGATGACGTCGGAGTTTTGCATAAACTGCGCATTCTCAGCAGAATGGGGAGTGTGCAAAAATCTGCAAGCTCCGCCAGTGGAGAGGAGTTCTCTGCCCACAGTTCCTAGGGGTATGAGGACTCCCAAGTTCGGAGGTGGGCGGATAATTTACGGTCCGCCAAGAAATACATAAGTGTGGTGCAGGGTAAACTTGACAAGGAAGTTTGGGCGGGGAGATTGGTGGGACCCTTTGAGGAATGGCTAATGGAGGACCTGTTTGTGTCACTTATATGTGTGGTGCCAAAGAAAGAAGAAGACCAGTTGCACCTAATGCAGCATTTGTCATGGTCCGAAGGCGAGTCAGTAAATTATTTAATTCCTGATGAAACGGTTTTGGTGTCCTACACTTCAGAGGACGTGGCCATGTCACCGATGGTGCCAGCAGAGCAAGGGACACAGATGGCAAAATGCAATGTGAAGTCAGCATCTGGATGATTTTCAACTGCTGGGAATGCACTTCAAAGGAAAGTAGTATGTAGCAGGGGTTACTATGGCAGGCTGAGAGCCCTGATTCAAGCCTGATTTATACCTTTTCACAAAGGTGATTCAAGGGAAAGCTCATATTCTTCTGATAGCCCTATATTGACTTTGAAGGCCTTAGCTCCCTGAACTACTCAGGTTAGTGGAGGAGGATCCTTTGATCCTACCAGTCAATCCGTCTCCTCTAAGTCAATCCGTCTCTTCTAAGAGTTCCTCGACATCCAGAATTCTCCCTCTTGAAACTAAAACTAGCTGTTTAGAACTTGAGAAGCCAATATTGACTGTTGAGGGAAGTTTTGAATGGGTGGCTCCTTCCATTCAGCAATCTAAAATAATAATAATTCCTATTTCGTAAAGCACAAACATATCACCCTTTAAGATTTCAAGGCACTGGGAGCTGTCGGGGAGATTAAGTGAGCTACTGCCCAGAGTTGTCTGATGCTGAGCTGAGCTGCTGCCGGAGATCGAACCGTGATCCCTGCAATCCGAAGTCAGGCGCTCTGTCCGCTGTGCCACACTTCTCCCAAAGACCATCCACCCTTAAAAATTACTCCAGGAATTGGAAGAACTTTGATGTCTGGTGTAGTACAAGGGGTTTAACTCCTGCTTCCTGTTCCCCAACCTTTATTTTGGAGTTTGTAAAGGATGTTTTTTGTAAGGACGTGCAGGTTTCCACGCTGCATAGTCAATGGGCACCTATTAGAGCCTTCAGGGATGGAGATGTGTTGGAATTGGGAACTCTAATTGTCAGATTGCTTAGGAGTTTTGGTAATAACAAAACAGTCATTAATTCCCACATTCCTGGGTAGGATCTTCATTTAGTTCTTCAGGCTGTTTAGGGTCCCCCTTTTGAAACTACAGAATCTCTACCGTAAAGGTTTCTAACACTTAAGTTTTTTTCTATCATGTGGCCATTCCTTCTGGTAGATGGCTGGGGAAAATGAGTGCACTTTATTGTAGGAGCCAAACCTAAAATTATTCCCAGACAAAGGAGTGAAGATGGATTATTGCATTTATGAGATGTTTACAGAACCATATCTACAAGGTTCACTCTTTTGAATTCAGAAATGTGCAGTTTTTATGTGTGCCCTTTAGATCCTCCAACAAGGGTCTTCAACCAAATGTTTCTACTTTGATGTAAATACCATTGTGCAGTATCAAAACACAGAAAGGTGAAGCCTAACAGCATGGAACAAAATATGAAAGAGGCAAGGAAACAGCATAAACAAATAGCCTGGTACTTGAAACAACAACAAACTCAGGAACAATGGAAACATATATACGCTTTGTTACCACCCAGTAAGACCAGGAAATTCTGTGGATACGTAAAACTGTATAACAAACACAACGACCAGCAAGGAGAACATCATACTTCCCAATATTTGGGAGGGGCATTTAAAAAATCTATACGTAGATCCCAATAAATCAAGGGTAATCAATACAATGCTGTAAAATAACGGTCACTAAGTCAGAAACCTTGAAGATCCTGGAGAGTATTCAGAGGGACAAGGCCCCTGGGCCGAAAGGAATACCCGGGGCATTTTCAGAGAAGATGGAATCTTTTGGGCTTCTTTGATGCTCAACCTGTTCAATGACTGCCTCGCTACATCTGTCATCCCTGATGCTTGGAACGGCTCCATCCTTTCACCCATACACAAAAAGGGCGATCCCACCTGACTGGAGAACCACAGGCTAATAGCCCTACTGGACATAGATGGCAAAGCCTCTGCTAAATTGATACTACATGAGGTAGAATGCTGGATCAATGAGAATAACAACATTCCAACTCATCAAACAGGGTTCAGGCTGAACTCATCCACAATGGCTAACATCATCGCTCTCTCATACCTGGGCTCCAAGGCCTGTGAGTTGACTACACCACCACTATATGCCTGTTTCGTAGACTATAGTGCCGCATTTGATGGGATTGATCGCAACATCCTCTGGAAAAATTTGGCAGGGTAGGCATACCGAGACAACCGCTTGGGGCAATAACATCATTGTACCCCAACACTTGGGTGAGGACCACGATAACACAGACTCATGCCCCGGCAAGGATCTTTACCAACCAAGGGCTTAAACAGGGTTGTGTCATCACCCCCACATTATTTAATCTATATATAGCAGATCTAGGCATAAAACTACAGAAAGGAAAAACCTTCCAACCGAAATTAGGCAAGATTAAATTATCACTATTACAATATGCAGACAACCTGGTATTATTAGATCAAACCCACATTGGGATGAGGCGGACCCCGGACATACTGCACGCATACAACGCATGGAATGCAACGCGGGTGAGCGCAGAGAAAACTAAAATCCTGATTTTGGGCCACGGAACAAAAAATATCAACTTGGCCAATTGAAAATAGCCACAACCAATAAATACAAATATCTCAGAGTCTTGCTGGCAGACAATGGAAAACCTACAGCAGTAAAAGAAGGACTCTGACAAACATTGAACAAATCAATAATAATCATTTGTGCTGAGAAACGTGGGTAGGGGCCTTTTACTTCTGGCGCCTCTGATTGCAGCATCCAATGCGACCTTCAGAATTCCCTTCTATCAGATAATGGTATTGACAGTAGTAGACGTGTGCAGAAGGGAGGGGTCGATGGACCGGCCCAGATACAGATCAGTGAATCCAGACACTGAGATGAAAAAGCCATTAAGGCTGGTCAGATATTCATGTGCTGACTATATATTGTTATCCAAAGGCATCAACTCTGAGGGAGAATATGTCCGTCATTGTGGTTCAGGATATGACAGTACAGTGCTACAGCATATGAGCAAAAAACGATTTCAGTGATCACAGGAAGGGTGCAAAATAATAAGTTTTCTTGTTGAGAGTTGGGTGATGGCCGTGGGTGAAGGGGACAAAGGTAGAGAATTCTTAGGAGGGAACAGCAGTGTGGTTTTGAAATACGGCAAGGTTAGCTGGACCTGGGGTGAGAGGGCACGCGGTTAAGGTGTCCATCTTGTTTTAGTCAACCATAAAAGTCCAGATTTACAAATATGCCAAGTGCAGCACCCAAAGCTGCTGAATATGTGGTGAGAAAGAGAGAGCAGGAAAGTGCCATATCTACTAAGATGTACAACTGTCTTGCTCTCTCCTTTGCACAAGTGTATAATTAGGCTGCATAGTGCTAGCACATATACCATTGTACCATAGTGCAAGGATGTGTGTGTGATGTCTAGCATAGGTTTTGTAATGAAAGAGTAACCTTTAAGTACAAAATACTATGCCTAGACAAACTTTAAAACGTTTTCCACTTGGGATGTGAGCTGCACAGTGCCAAGTCAGAAAAGTTAGGGAAAATTTAAGCATTTCTTCCTTTTACGCTTACCTCAAAGAGGCATTATTTTTTGGCATTACTGTTAAGTATGGGCCAAAAATCCGTTCCGCTCGTGAAATTTGCGGATTTTTGGCAATTTCGCGATCCGCGAATCTCGCGAAATTGCCGCAAAATTCGCAAATTCGCTCACGGGCGGATTATTTTTCTTTTTGATGGCCAGATCACTCAAGGGACCAAAGTTACAGGCACACACGGTCACTGGAGGCAAATCTTCTGTCCCTTTACGCGGCTGCAGTGTAGGAAAAGCACCATACATTTATCCAACGAGGTAGCACTTACTGATTAGCCAGTAGAAAGTACTCCAGTTGAGTAGAGGTATTGCACAAAACGGTGGCATCTTCGTGGATAACTATGCAGGGTAGGATTCATTCTGGCACGAGGCTCATGTCACAAAAACTAAACCTCAACAGGAAGCACTTACAGATATAGCAGGTGCCCGAGTTGAAGCTCAAATTCAGTAGCGTTTTAATCAGCCCAAAACATTAGTGAGCACGGTCGAGGCTGGGCAAGTGTGCTTTAACCCCATATCTGCCGAAGAAAATTAGCTGTAATACTCGAGGGAGGTCTTTGAATCCCTGAGTTTCTCGAGCGCAATCCCCGTGTAGTTCCTGTGACCAGGAGGCTGCTTTCTCCTTTATACACAAGAGGCATGTTGACACGCATAGAAGCCCCGCACCACACACTAGCGGTATCAAACGTCTTCCCGCCCTTTCCCAACTATGATGGACAGCTCACTCAAGGGACCTCGGCACCTTTTGGCGCGGTGGCAAAGTTACAGGCACACATGATCAGTGGAAACAAATCTTCTGGCCCTTTACGCAGCTGCAGTGTAGGAAAAGCACTTTACATTTACCCAACGAGGTAGCACTTACTGATTAGCGAGTAGAAAATACTCCAGTTGAGTAGATGCAAATCACCCAAAAATCCGCGAGTTTGTGGGAAAATCCGCGAATTCGCTGTTTCTTTGCGAATTCGCGGACCACAGATCCGCAAAATTCGCCCATACTTAATTACTGTCAGGCATTACTGTCAGGCAACTTTCCGGTGCAAAACACAAGAAAGTAAATTTATATTAAACATTTTGCATTGGTTTGTGTCACTTTTGTGACACACCGCTCAAAATGTTTGTACATCTGCTCCATTGATCTGTGTTTTTGGATTCAGGAGGGGTTGAAGACGACAGATACCTTTTTAGCTGTCAAGAGTTGTGGGGCTCAGTGAGGCCACCAAAAGATATTTGACCTGAAGCCGTGTTGAAAGTGGATATTGAAGGAGGAGAATACAGTGGCCAATTTTATGGATTTTCGAGAGAAAGGCACAACTTTTTCTACAATTTCTGACACTTCGTCCCAAATGCCCTTACATTTTTTGTTTAATCTCACTTTAAAATGTCCCCAAAATAGCTTTTGGAGAGTGGAAATCCTACGGAAAAAGTAAATTGTTCAGTAGCTTTTCATGCCCAGGGACAATGTTGTGGGAAGGAATCAGTGTTGTCTAATAATCATGCTGTCTCAAGGCACAGGCAACTTATGAGGCCGCCTATGGCACTATCTGCTTGGTACCCAATGCCCTTGCCACTAAAGAGTATTGTTTCTAGAACAGAGTGTACGGTTGAGTCTGCTAATTCATTGAGCTGGCTCTGGAGTGTGGTGTAAGGGAACACAAAAGCTGCATGAGTACACACTGTCACAGGTGAGTGACAGGCTTGTGGTGTTGTTGCACAACGGTTTGTCGTGTGCAGGTAACGTGCGCTCTGTTGAGCATTCGAGACACTAAAGGGTGATTGGCCTAGAACAAAGTCATACTTGGTAACACAAAGGGGTGCTTGCATTGCTATCATGCTCGAGGTCCTTCTCTGAGGCCATGCCCGGCAACAGCCGCTTTTATGATATCAGTGGTGTGGGTTAAACCAAACATGCAGCGGCCCAAAGGGGCACATTACTAAGTACCCCCGCTACACAATGACATATGCGTGGTGCCCCACATGCATCACTAAGGAGCGACACTACATTCATCCCCAAAATACAAAAATAGCAAAACATGGGAGTACCTATAAAACATGAAAAACAGCAATAACAGAAACTGACAATTCGAGGGAAGTCCCAGGCATTATATGAAGAGATGCACATGCTCAATAGAAATGCAACATATATAGGATCAGGAATTTACTACCCACCGTGAACAATACAGCTCCTCAGATTGCATGATCTTTTAGTCTGGTCGAGGGTCTGGGATTGCTAAAGAGATTATATGTGGTTCGAGAATCACGGCAGGTTTGGAGATCAGCCTCACTGATTACAGGAGTCTCCGGGGGGTTCGCGACCAAACCAGGACTTTGGATTCTCGGATCGACACCCTCCGCTGACTCACTCACCAAATGCTCAACTTTAGGCCAATCGTCTAGCTCGTTGGTTCCAAAAGCATGTTCTAGACATCCAGGGCATTGCTTCGGCAGGGATGAAACTTCTTGAATGCTGAAATGTTCAAGTTATTATTTCTTGCCCATGACGCGTAGTGACTTGAGTGCCATGCAAAGAAACAATGTTCCAGGGAGTCACACTCAAAAGGTAACCTAAACTTGCTGCCCAGATGACAATCTTGTAAAAGCACCAAGTCACCAACTTTCAGAGTTGATATCTTAGCTTTTCGTCGATGGCTGACTGGATGACTTCCTCTCCTCATTAAACCAAGTGGTCATCAACCGGACCCGGGGCCCATTTTGGATGGTGGGGAATAGAGTCCACAACTATCCTTCCCAAGGACAGGTGCCCCGGTACTCGCCCCATGGTAGAGTGGGGAGTCTGCCGATAGTCCCGTAGGAAAGAATAAATGGCTAGCTCAGGAGACTGTTGGTTCGCTGAGGCAATACTGATGACCTTATTTAGAGATCTCATTAACCTCTCAGCCTCCCCATTGGCTTGGGTCCACCTTGGAGTAATCTTCTTGTGGATGATTCCCAAAGAGTTGAGATATGAAGCTATCTCCTGCCCCTGGAAAGGAGGACCATTGTCGGTTCGGATTTCTTTGATCATTCCAAGGGTAGCCACGATTTTTTCTAACTTGGGCACCACCTCAGTGCCACTCAGAGAAAACAGAATTTCTACTTCTGGATACTTGGCATAATCATCGGTCATCACCAGGGTATGCCTCCCATCTGGGAGACTCTCAAAATCTAGGCAGGCACAAACCCATGGACCACTTGGACCTTTCTCAGTCATTATTGGCAGTGGTCGATCAGCATCCTGAGATGCTTGACACCATGGACAGGACCTGACGACTTCTTCGACCTTCTCATCCACTAAGGGAAACAATACTTTGGTTTGGAGGCGACTTTTGGTCTTCACTATGCCCTGGTGACCAGCATGGGCCAGTGGAATCACTCTACTGTTGAAGGTGGCAGGGATGACCAGACGATGTCCTTGCAATAGACATCCATTTGGATCAGCACTCAATTCTTGGCAAACATGATATAGACTTTCCCTTATACGCTGCGCTTCAAAGTTGAGTAGAACCCACTGGCTCTTAAAACTGTGCCACTTCTTCGCTTCACAGTTTCCAGTATTCTGGAGACATTCATCCTGCTTGGTTGCACAACAAAGATCTTTAATGGATAGTGGAATGGGACAGGACCTGACAGTCACGTACCGCACATATTCCTCAGTTTCATCAGCATCATCTTCTTCATCAGAAGTGGCTACACGAGGGTGCCTGAACAAATAGTCCGCCGGGCTGTTAGACCCAGGGTGGTACTCTACTCTGCAGTTGTACTCCTGTAATTGAAGCATCCACGTCTCCATTTTTGGGGTTGGCATAGGCGCGGTTCCATTGAATAGTGGAATTAATGGCTTATGATCAGTGGTGACCATGAAGGGCTTCCCATAAACATATATAGGTGAAAATGGCTGCATTCTCAATGGATAGCAATGACCTCCTTCTGTATTTGAGAATATCTATGTTCCACGTTGGTCAGGGATCTACTTGCAAAAGCGACAGGGGCCCAGTCATCATCATCAGTGGATCTCTGCATCAGAATTTCCCCATATACTCGAGGGCCGGCATCCACGGCTATAACTGTATTTTGCCTTCGGTCAAAGTAGCTCAACGTGGTGGATGTTGATAAAGCATCCTAAGTGGCCAGAAACACAGCTTCTTGCTCAGGCCCCCACAACCAGGGGACGGATTCTTTGGTCAACTCTCTGAGAGGTTGTGTCAGTGTTGTGAGATTTTTTATGAGGCAACCACAATAATTGACCATGCCTAAGAAACTGTGCACCTCTGTCACGGTGGTAGGCGTTGATGCCTCCTTGATATCCCGTACCTTCTCTGGGTCCAGGGCTACTCCCTTCAATGAGAAGACTTAGCCAAAGAAGGGTAGTATTTGCTGTAGGAATTCACACTTGTTGTGGCGCAGGTCTAAGACCAGAATCATGAATTCGGTGCAAAACCTTCCTTAACCAGGCATTGTGTTCTGGCACGCTCTTGGCATGAATCAAGATGTCATCACTGACATTTACCACTCCAGGGAGGTCCATGAGAAGATCTTGAATTACATTTTGAAATACTTTGGCTGCACTTGAAACTCCAAAACTTAAACGTTTGTAGCGCCTTAGTCCCACATGTGTTGAAAATGTTGTACTGTAATGGGACTCTTCAGCAAGAGCAAGCTGGTGATATCCTAAGTGCAAATCCAGTTTGAAAACCAGCTGGCCACGATGAGCTCACTAATTAAGTCATAAATTGTTGAGGTGAGGTGCAGTACTCTTTTTATGGCAACATTAGGCAGGCGCATGTCTACACATAGACACACCTCTCCAGGCTGTTTGAGTTTCTTTGCCATGACAATTGGCGATACCCATGGGGTTGGCCCCTTCACTCTTTTCTTACTGACTTCGTCATAGCTGGAGTTGCAGGCACAACAGCCCCTTTCGCGACCTCACTTCTCCGACAAGCCCTCTCTTCAGGCTCCAGCTGCCTTCTCCTCCTACCCCCTGCTTGTTGTTATTAATTTCATAAGGCTGGCCATCTTTCTTTTCTATTTATTTACTTTTGTAGCATTTGTGGCATGCCACGCTTTAGCTAAACATGTTTATGGTTTAAATCTTTTATTGGTTTTCCAAAACAAGAAAGACACACAGACCACATTTCTCCATCAGATGCAATAGTGTTAGTTTGTGCGTGAAACCCCTCCGGACGTGCGGTAACATAGATATTGATCACTTCGACAGTATAGGGGGCTCGCAAGGGGGGAACCCAGTCTGCAATCCCCCCCCCACTCCACCTCCTTGTCCAGAAAGCAAAAGAATGAATAAAAGAAAGTTACCACATCTCCAACAGGAAGCCATAGTTCAAACATCCGCCCTTGTCTTACACCTGCGCGGCTGAACCTTAGGTTCCTCAAGTGGCGTGTCTGCAAGGCGTAGTAAGCGTAAATAGCGTGGGCAGCTCAGTTCCCTGAATTCCCCCCTAAGTAGAGTAAAAAATGGGCGCCAAAGCTCCGCGAATTCTTCTCCCCTCCCTTCTTTCGCCAGAGTTAACTTCTCCATCCCCAATACCATCTATAACCTGTGGAGCCAGCCAGTGTATGGGGGAGGTTGAGTGGTCCTCCAGTGCGCTACAATGTTCTGGACGGCGGCCCCCAGCGCAATTGCTATGAGCCTCCCTCTCCTGGACTTCAAGGGGTACATCAGTGCATTTGGGAGTCCAAGCAGAATATACGCGGGGAATCTGGGAAGTTGGGTGACAAGTGGGAGTCTATTTCATTCAGGATCGAGTTCCAATAGGGTTGCAGGTGGTCACAGCTCTACAGTAAGTGCTCTAGTGTGCCGAGTTCCCCACATCCCCTCCAGCAGCGGTCACTAACGCGGGGGTCCCATCGGTGTAAGCGGTCCGGCGTGTGGTACCAGTAGGTGGCCACTTTGGTCAGGGTTTCTGTGAGGCCTGTGTGGTAGGCCGAGTGCCTGGCTCTGTGGTATATGCTCCCCCACTCCTTGTGTGTGAGTTGTCTCCCCAAGTCCCTCTCCCACCTGACCCTCCCTGCGTTGTAAGTGTATATGTTGGTGAGGAGGAGGTGTTGGTACAGGTCGGAAATCAGTTTTTTATCTGAGGTGCGCGTCAACAGCCACTTTTCATACGGGGTGAGGAAGCGTTGCGCGCCTGGTTTGATTGTCGGCTGTAGGACCCAGTGACGAACCTGCAGGTAAGGCAAGCGGTCCGCCTCCGGTATGCCATAGTCCTCCTTCACCTTCTGAAAGGGAAGGAGGCCGTTTAGATCGAACAGGTGTCCCAGGTCTGTACAGGGTGAGCGTCTCCAGGCAGCAAACGTTTTGGAGTCCAGTCCCGGGGAGAAGTCAGGGTTATCGAAAAGTGGGGTCATCGGGGAGGGGAATGAAGTGAGGTCATGTTTGACCGCTACGCTGTCCCACACTTCCATCACGGTGCTTGTGATTTGCGATGCATAGAGATTGGGGGGCCTATGACATCGCGGTAGAAATGGGACCCCTTGAAGGGGCCTGCCCACCACCGCTTGGTCCTGGAAGAGCCAATGCTTGCCGGACTCCAGCTGGTACAAGGGTGCGGAGCTGCGTCGCTTGATAGTATAAGGTAAGGTCAGGTACCCCCACCCCGCCGTGCGCGGGGGGGAGGATCGCGATCACATGTTTAAAGCGCGGGCGGCGACGGTTCCAGACAATACGAGCCTGGTTGGACTGTGTCCGCTGAAGCCAGCCCGTGGGGGGGCCGCAAAGGGAGGGTCTGAAACACGCAGAGAATCTGCGGCAGCAGAGTCATTTTAACGGCCGCTGTCCGTCCAAGCCAGGAGAGCGAGTGCCACTTCCACCTCCTGAGTTCGTCACTGAGGCGCGAGCAGAGTTTGGCATAATTGGCCTCCGCAGTGGCCTGCAGGGTGGGGGCCAGCAGAACTCCCAGGTAGGGAATAGTGGTGACGGACCATTGCAGATCAAACTCACTTTTGGCCTCTACAAGCGTGTCCGGGGCCAGGGATATGTTCAGGGCTTCTGATTTCTCTACGTTGATTTTAAAACCCGAGGCGAGCGCGAAGGTGTGGAGCTCAATAAAGAGCGCTCTGAGGGATTGCATCGGATCTGTCAGGGAGAGCAAGATGTCATCTGCATATAGACTGAGTTTGTGCACGTCACCGCCGAAGGGAATGCCTTGGATGAGGTTGTGATGCCTGGTCCACTGCGCTAACGGCTCCATGTAGAGGGCAAACAGGATTGGAGAAAGTGGGCACCCTTGCCTGGTACCCCTGCCGATTGTAAAGCGCGGGGAGGTATGCCCATTGATCCGGACCGTGGCGTTAGGCTGGCGGTAGCAGTTCAGTATGTGGTTACGGAGAGTCTCTCCTATCCCGGCTCGTTGCAGCACCATCTCCAAATAGGGCCAGTGCACTCTATCGAATGCCTTCTCGGCATCAATGGTGAGCAACATGCAGCCAGGCCGCGTACGCGACCCGGCCTCAATGAGGTGGAGGACTCGTTTAGTGTTATCGCTGGTTTGTCTTTGGGGGATGAACCCTGCTTGGTCGGGTTCCACTAACTGTTGCATATATGGCGCCAGCCTATTCGCGAGGATGCTGGTTTAGAGCTCCAGGTCAATGTTTAACAGGGAGATCGGCCTGTAGGAGCTACACCGGGTGGGGTCCCGGCCGGGCTTGGGTATAACCGATATCGCCGCCTCCAACAGATCCGAGGCAATGGCACCGGGCTGATCGAATGTATTGAAGAGGTCCCGTAATAATGGGGCCACCTGATGACAGAGGGTTTTATAGAAGGCCGCCGAGTAACCATCTGGGCCCGGCGATTTCCCTAGTTTAAGGCGAGAGTTTGCCGAGATCACCTCCTCTAGTCCAATGGGTCGATCAAGGAACTCCGCTTGCGCGTCGTTCAGGGACGGCAGAGGAGTTCCATCTAGGTAGGCCTGGCCCGCCTGTATGTCAAGTGGGTCTGCGGCATATAAGTCGCCGTAGAAGTCCCCAAAGGCTGCGGCGATGGCGGCATCGTCAGTAACAAGGTTCCCCTGACTAGACCGGATGGTTCGGACGCCTTGTCTTTGGCGTTGCTCGCGCAGTTTACTCGCCAGGAGTCTCCGCAGCGATCTCCCCCAGAATAATACGCGTGTCGTAGGCGTAGGGATGCGTATTCTGCCACATCCTGGTCCAGGGCTGCCAGCATCTTTCTCTCCTTACACAGCTGGCGCCACGCCCGGGCCGCCCCGGTGCGCTGGTACATCTGCTCCAGCTCTGCCACGCGTTGGGTGATTTCTGCTCGTTTCTGAGCGCAGTCTCTATTGTTAGCCGTAGCGATAGAGATGAATTCTCCGCGTAGGACTGCTTTGAGCGCGGCCCACTGGGTGGCCTTGGTAGTGTCCGTAAGAAACTGGGCGATGGCGGATTTAATTCACTCTACTATAGCAGGGCTCTGGATCAGGGCGTCTCTCCGGCGCCAATGTCGTTGCGGGCACGGTGTGCTTGGGAAGAGAAAGGAGGCCAGCACCGGCGAGTGATCCGACAGGGAGGTCGGGAGGATGTCGACATCCTTTGCGCGGAGCACCAGCTGCGAGGAGCATAGGAAATAGTCCAGTCGTGCGTAAGACTTGTGGGCGGCTGAGTAGTAAGTGTATGCTGTGGTTTGCGGGTGGAGGTGCCTCCATAGGTCAGCAAGGCCCAGATCGGAGAGGTGAGTGCGGCCCTTCTCGGAGAGTGCCCCGACTTGACCATAACGTTGGCCTGAGCGATCTGCTGTGTTATGGAATACTATGTTGAGATCACCCCTAGCAGTAAGTGCGGTTGTGTGTTGGCTGTGGCCAATTCTAGTGCTGTGTGTAGGAATTTCTCTTGTCCCTCATTGGGTGCATATATGGTGCCCACTAAGAGTGTGTGTCCGGCGATGAGAAAGCGGTGTATCAGTAATCTGCCCCTGATCTCCGCCTCCTTCTGCACAACCCGCCCCTCAAAGGATCTAGACACTAGTATTGCCACCCCTGCTACCTTCTTGATCGCCGACGAGAAGAACTGCAAGGGGAAGGATCGGGACTTAAGTCGGTGGTGATCTTTAGGCAGTAAATGTGTCTCCTGTAGGAGGCAGATATCTGCAGCTGAGTGTTCCAGGAGGGAAAGTATCGCTCTGCGTTTGATCGGGTTATTAAGTCCCCTCACATTGAGAGAGAGGATAGTCAATGGGTGTGACATCCTAAGGAGGTAGTCGGGACGGCTTCTGAGCTGCATTCGACATGTCGTGGCCAAAGAAAATCAGAAAAACAACACCCCTGTGGACAAGGAGGGCCCCCCCCCACCCCTTTAGACCCCAACTCCCAAACCTTCCCATCCCCCCGCAATCGTTGAAGAACCCAAATGCAAACCAAAGTCTCGGGCCTGTCAGAACGAAGTTCAGGTCCGTAGAGTGTCATTATGTGGTAAAGCATGGCAGTGGCAACCCCTCTGGCCCCCCGGCCCCTTCCACCCGTCAAAGCAAAGCCTTAGAAGTGACCCCCCCGAATCAGGGACTCTCAGGAAGAAGCTGTGGTGTCTTTGACCTTCTCCTGGACGGCTGCAGCTTGCTCCAGGGCCACTGTCTCTGCGTCTGGCTTAAGGTGCGCCTTCGGTTGGCGTCGCCGTCGAACTCGCTGCCAGCCCTCTCGGGAGTGTTGTGTGGGTCTATCCTGCGATCCGCGTGGGGAGGTCTCCCCGGACATCTCGTCGTCTGGCAGGTCGAGTTTCAGTAGAGTGCATGCTTCGCTAAGAGAGCGGAGCTGATGCAGAAAGCCCTGCCATTTGAAGATGAGGCGAAATGGATGACCCCAGGAGTATGGTACTTTATTGTCACGTAGGAATGTCGTGACCACTTTGAAGGTTCGCCTCTTCTGTAGCGTGATGGTCGATACGTCCTGAAACAGGGCGATGGAGTCTCCCCGGAATTGCAGAGGCTGTTTCTGGCGGACCACTTGTAGAATCCGTTCCTTCAGGGGGAAGTCTGGGAGGAATGCTAGGATGTCTGGCGGCGGGGCCGGTGAGCGCCTTGCCAGGCCCTCCCTGTGTGCACGATCAATGCGGATGACAAATTCAGGTGGTTCCCCAAGTATATGTAAATGTAAATGTAAATGTAAATGATACCCCCGGACCCGAATGTTGTTCCTCCGGGAACAGTTCTCGAGGTCCTCCGCGTGTGCCTGTAGGTCCACCTGTTGTTCTTGAAGGCGGAGGACCTCCTGCTGAAGGTGAGCCAGCTCCTCACTGCGGGCTTGATCAGCTTCTTCCACTGCAGCCACTCGCTCGCCCAGCCCATCAATGTCCCTGCGTAGCTCTCGCTGTTCCCCCGCTAGTTCCTGCTTCAGGGCCTGGAAGTCTTCTTGTAGGGTATTAAAAAGGGATTCCAAGAAGGTCCTTGTGATGGGCGCCTCTACATCCTCTCGAGGTTGCCCAGCTGTGTTGATTGATGGAGAAGGGGGCGCCTGGGTCTTCCCCCCTTTAAGGACGGTTTTGGTGAGCATGTCGGGTATCGTGCGGTTGCCTTTGCGCCCCCGCTAGCCATGCTGCCACCAAATCCGGAGATCTCGAGGACCACGGGGCCCTATGTCATCCAGGGGCCGCTGCAGCGTGGCCCAGTCTCTTTCAGCGCCCCTAACGGTTTAGGAGGGTGCGGCCAACCTCCACAGAGAACCAGCCGTCGTCCCCCGGGTGAGCAGGGGTCTGTCCGCGGTGATGACCGCACCGCTCGTCGGTGCTATGGAGAGTCTCTGGTCCCCCCTCGATGCCGGCGGTGCCTGGGTCCTCCCCTCTAAGGCCGGGCAAGCGCGCCGGTGGCAAAGAGCAAGGTCTCCCGGCTCACTTGCAACAGGGTCCTTAGGTGGTGGGTGCCTTGGTGCCACAGGGAGGGTCCAGTCCCAAGGCGCGTCGGATGAGGGCCCGTCCCCGCCGGTGTCGCGCTAGGCCCAGCACCGGGGCCTAAATTTCCCCCTGCGTTGCGTATGCAGGCCTCCCTGTGCGACTAGCAGATATGGCGGGGGTCTGTCCGCAGTGATGTCTACACCGCACGCTGGGGCTATGGAGAGTCTCTTGCCCCCCCTCAAAGCCGGGGGTGCTCGGGCCGCTCACTCTAAGGTCGGGCCAGCGCGTCGGCGGCAAAGGGCCAGGCCTCCCGGCTCAATCGCAACAGAGTCTCTAGGGGCTGGGCGTTTTGATGTCGCCAGGCCCAGAGCCGGGGATTAAATTTCCAGGCCCCCTGTGCTGTGTGTGCCGGTCTCTCTGCTCTGCGCCGTCCCCCAGGGCCACACGCACCAGAGGGGGGTCTATCTCCAATTGGGAATGTCTCTCGCCTTCTCTCCGGAGCTCGGGCGTCGAGTCCACGCCATAAGGGCGATTCTGTGGTGTACCGGGGAAGGCCCAAAGCCGGGGGTTCAATTTTGGCGTCCGCCCGTTGCTCACCTCCTCTGGTCGCGCAGCGTCTCCTCACCGGTCGCCGCCGGGTGTGTGGCTTCTTCGCACCGGAGATCGACCACTCCAGCTGGGCACACCGCAGGGGGCCCCCCGTTCACGGGAGCGGCGGTCAGCAGGGCATTCCACAGGGGTCTGTCCCGAGGCCGGCGCCCCCCCTCCGGGTCCGGGTTTATCCAAGGGTCCAGGCCACCACAGATCTCAGCTTCCTGAGGACTCCGGCGCCCCGGGGACCGACCGCCTATGCCGGGTTCCGCTCTCTGCCTCTGCGTACGCCGTCGCTCCTCACCTCCCTCCGATCAGGTGCAGGATGGCATCTCGACACGGCGATTCGATTCAGGCCGTCGCCGCCATGACAGCCGCCCCTCGTCAGGCTCGCCGTGGAAGATCAGAACGGGGTTCCAGCGCTCACCTCCTTCGCCGTAAGCTTGGCAAGTGTTTCTCGCCGAATCACCAAACACAGCAGGGCGAAATCGTCGAGTTCTGAGGGGGTATTATGCTAATAAAAGAGTGATATGGGGTTCAGGACCGGGGAGCCGATGAAAGGACATCTGGTCAGGTCGCCATCTTAGCCACGTCCCCAGCTACACATGTTTAAAGCAAAAATGCGGTGTGCCACGAATGCTACAAAAGTAAATAAATAGATGTAAAAGAAAGGCTGTGTCTGCCTGTATTTCCTATCTATTTACTTTTGTAGCATTCGTGGCCTGCCACGCTTTAGCTTCACATGTTTAAAGCTAAAGCATGCCATGCCGCGAGTACTACAAAAGAAAATAAATATTAAAAAAGGAACGGCGGCCCCCTTTACATCATTGTCATATTTACCTTTAAACATGTCGGCTTCCCCCTTTCTCTTTGATTTATTTACTTTTCTACCATTCTACCATTCACAGCACAGCGTGCTTTAGCTTCAAACATATGAAGTTAAAGCGTGGAGTACCGCAAATGCTACTAAAGCAAATAAAAAATGCTTGCTCTCGTTCCTGTTCCCCGTAATTCTATTTGCATAATAGGTCTCAAGGAAAGGGTGCAGTCCCGCAGACTGTTCTAGGTGTCCTTGTGGAGTTGTAAAGGGACCTCTATTAGCCACATAAGATGCTGCACCCTTAATGCAATTATAAAGAGAAAAATTACAGCTGAGCATACGTTGTTTTTATTGGAAGTGAGATTTTGTTAGCTTGGGTTTTAAAAATGCACAATTGTTGTTTATTTAGCTTTATTTCACAAATAAAAATAAATAAATAAATAACAATGGTGCATTTTCAAAACATAAGATAAAAACAATTTCACTTCCAATAACAACAAATGGAAACGTCTGCTCAGCTACAATGTTTCTCTTTATAATTGCACTAGCAGCCCGTCCCGACCTTGTCCGGGTGCAACAGGCTTCCCCGACCCCCGCCCGCCCCGAGATTGTGCAGCAGCCCGGGGCCCCCGCCCGGCCCGTCCCCCGCCTGCCCTGACATGGGTCCCCTTACCTGAGCCGCCGCTCCTCCCGCCTGTCCGCTGCTCGCACCGCCGCTGGCCTGTCCGCTGCTCCTCACTTCACCGCTCCTCCCCCGCACCATGTCCGCCGCTCCCTTACCTCAGCCGCCGCTCCTCCAGCCTGTCCGATGTTCGCACCGCCGCTGGCCTGTCCGCTGCTCCTCACGTCACCACTCCTCCCCCGCTCCTCGTCACGCTCCTGGACACCGCTCCTCCCCGCGCTCCTGACGTGAGCACGCACGTCGCGGCCGGCGCTACTTCGGAGGGACAACATTTTTTTTACTGTAAATTTTTTAAATCACGTTTTTAAAAAATGTATATAGCCTATAACCATCTACACACCCTGACGATTCCAACGGTGTATCGGGTGTGTAGATTGGCGCTGTGGTTTCCGAGTTTACCCGCCTCAAAGGCTGAAAGTTCTTCCTTTATTATAGTAGTATAGATTAAGGGTGCAGTGCCTTATATGGCTAACAGAGGTCTCTTTACAACTCCACAGAGAAACCCAGTAACAGCCTGTGGTTCTGCACCCTTCCTTGCTTCATGTTATTTATTTTATTACTAATGCTACTGATATGTTTTAACAAAAAACGAAATATGACAAACATTAACATTTGCAACACCAATAGCTCAAAGTTTCACTAATGCAAGACCTATCACATTGCAAATGCTTGTTTATTAGTATTTTCAGCAATACTGCACAGCAACCAGGCTGCTATACAACAAGGCTACAAATCATTGCCAAAGTCGGCAATGCCTATGATGTACAGTTCAGCAGGATCAATAGACATTGGCAGAGTCAATATTCGTTAGATCTCAACACAACACCCTTGTGATAATGAACAAATCAGTTACTCTCCCCATGCATAAATAAAAATATAATTTAGCAAAAAATACTATCATATAAAAAAGCAATTGAGCTCATGTTCAGGTCTTAATGAAAATACATTTGTAAGCAGATAAGCTCTGTTTTCACAATAAAAGCAGTATCCGGTGTCACAATAAGAGCAGATAACATCTGTTGTCACAATAAGAGCAGATAACATCTGCTGTCACAATAAACATCCATTTCAAAGGAGAGAAGGGCTTCAAAGGGCTACAAATGGCAAGAGATTCAACACCGACAACAGGAAAGAAGAAGAAATAAAAGGAATACCTCAATCAGAGTACAATGAGCAGAAGGACAGCAATCAAGTTGAAGGAATCAGTATTTGGTGCAATACTTGATGCATGCTCCAGCCGAAAGAAGAGGAAGTGAAGCTAACAAGCGCTGGCCTATTAGAAGGCAACGAATAAGAGTGACAATGAAGCCAACAAATGTTAAAAAAACGGGCAGGGTGCAAGACCTTTGTTGTATACACTATCTCTCACAAGGGAAATAGCATGCAATGCTTGCACTGTGACAGGCAAGACCTAAAAAACCTGCAGAGGTATTCCGTGCCCTGCCAGCATTGGAACACAGGCAGGAGTGCTTGCTCTCCAGAGTTATTCAAGGGACACTTCCGCCCCAACGACCACCCGATGAATGTGTAATATTCTTCTATTATCTGCTTTGAGAACTCCAAGACTTCTGTGAGTGCTTCACCCTGTGAGTATGTGATCCATCCTTGGAGTGTGCAACGTTGCTGTGAGCCCTCAACCTAGTGAGTGTGTTACATGCCTCCTTCATCTGATGACAGAGCTCCACCCTGTGTGCAGGGTCATGAGCTGCTTGTGAGCCCTGTCAATGTGTAACAGTCCTCCTTAACCTGCTGGGAATGCTCCACCCTGTGAGAGTGAATAGAGGGCCATACTCTGCTGTGAATGCTCCACCCCGCGAGTGTGTAACACTCCTTCCTGGCTTGCTGTGAGAGCTCTACCGTGTGAGTGCTGTACGTTCCTCCCTGACCTGCCCTGAGCACTGTGGAGTGATGACAGAATAAAGTACTGAATATAATGCTAGCAAAATGTCACATAAAATAGCAAAATCTCCAGAAGGTAGGTTTAGCTTTACTATATACTTAACTCCACATACATGTAGCTAGACTATATATATACACACACACACACATATTTATATATATATATATATATATATATATCTATATATATATATCTATATATATATATATATATATATATATATATATATATATATATAGATAGATATGTATATATATAGTCTATACCATATATGGTATATGTTGAGTTAAATGTCGTAAATCTGTATTTCTCTGTGCCGTCTATCATGTATGCCTATCATCACCTGCAGTACTCTGTCCCGCTCCCCCTCCCCCACCCTTGACCCCTACCCCCCTCTTAGCACTGCTAATCCTGTCAGCATAGCAACCTTGTGTCAGGCTCATCCGAGCCCTCCTCCTCCCCGTTAATCCTCATTAGACTCACTGCCGTGTGCATGCGCGCCCTTTCCAGCTGTCAGTCAAGGCTGAGGGGTAAATAAAGCACCTGGCAGCAGTGGGCGGTGACCTGCGCCGCCCCGCCCCGCCCCATCCGCAGCCTCGCGCTGCACCAGCAGCCGGTGGAGCCATTCCTGGGCAAGGCGTCCGGCTTCTGTGTGCGTTTAACGTGCACAGAAACCAGGCAGGATGTCTGATGCCCAGCAGTGCCAGGTGAGCTCTCAAGCTTTCTAAACACATGAGACAGCCTGATAAATGCGCCATATTTGTATGTTCAAGACTACCAGAAGTTCATACATTGCCCGACATGGATGTCCGTGGTTTAACTTTTGGCCTGATTTAGAGTTTGGAGGGCGGGTACACCCACCCTGCAGGGCTGTAAGTGGGGCGAGCCCCTATCGGTCTCAGATCCTTCAGTAATAATTAAGAACTGACATGTAAACGGGTCCATTTCACACTCTATGCCCATTTTCTTAACATTACAGGAAAAACACAAATCAATTTTGCACAGTATAAACAGCTAAGGTGGTACGTGTCAGTGATGTAGGTCCGGCTAACATTTCACACGTTTTACTTACTCTTGCATTCCCTAATAGTATTTGCTTTCTCTAGAATGTTGTGTTTCTGTATTTAATATTATTCCTGTATAGCAAGTACTGCGAACTAAGGGGCAGGTTTACAAGGTCTGGCGAATCTCTGCAAATCAGCAGGGATGCACCAGAAAACTTGCGACACGCAAAACCACCTGTGCGCCACCACTGATGAGCCGCATTTACAATGCGGCGCGCCGTGGCGCACGGATGGGCGGATGCGTGTTGCATTCCCCAGTGTAAAGGTGTCGCATTGCCGACGAGGGCACCAGCTAGGCTCAGGGGCGCCCTATGCCTAACATGCTGCATCACTCCTTATGCCTGCTTCAAACAGGCGCAGGGTTTTGACACAGCATGGCCGTAAAGGTGACTCAGTGAAATCTTGTAGATTTTACTGTGTCACTTTTACGAGGCATTCCTGCGACGGAACGCCCCCCCCCTGCGCCGGAACGCCCACATGAAACCTGACACAGGTTTCATGTGGCGCAGGGCTTTACAACGTGACGCATATCCCTAGATGTGTCACATTGTAAATAATATCAGTGAGGATGTAAATAAGGCGCAACGTGGCGCATGGTTTACGCCGCAGCTGCGTCACAGAAGTGACACAACGGCAGCGGTAATGTGTCGCAAGGGACTTGTAAATCTGCCCCGTGGTCCCTTCTAGGAATCTGAGTGAGTTGAGGTTGTGGGAGGGGCCACGGTTGAGAGTTCTGGATTTGAGGCTGAAGGCAGTTCAAGTTTTTCACGGAACCTGTCAGAGGTTCAGAATGCATGCTCTTCCAATCTTTGGCCTCTTTGTAGATTGCACAGAGTAATTTGCACATGTGCCAGTTGTAATTGTGATTCTATACGAAAGTGTCTGAAGGCATTACGCAGCTGTCGAAATATTGACATGGTAAAAGAAAATAAAGTATTGGGTGTGTGGGTGTGTTTGTGTTTAAGGAGATAGTGAGGGGAAGTAGATGCAAGAAAGAACATGTAGGAGAAAGTGAAAAGAGGATGCTGCAGAGGAGAAAATGAGGTGTGAGATATGCAGAAGGAGGATTTCACATAGATGTGGGGAGAAAAAAGATGCAAGTGTCTAACTGCAGAGGAAAGTGGTGTGAAGTGAAGAACGGAAATGATTGAGGATTCAGTCTCAAATTTTCAAAATTGAAACATTTTCAATTCTTATCATCCACAACAAAATTGTTCCTATTTATTGTTATTTATCTGATACAGCTAACAAAGTCAGTAGAGTTGGCTAATTTTAGCTGCATATATGGATGCAATATTAGAAGCTCACAGAGAGACACAAAATACTGATCGGGTCATGTGCTATGAAAAGCAAAGGATTGTAGTTCACATGTTTTAAGCCACACCCTTATTATAGACCATACCTCTGCGAAAGGATTGCTAGTTAAGCTTCTTAGGTCACACCCTTTTTTAGAGACTCACCCACTTTTTTCATCCCACTTAAAGCCCAGCCCTCTGCCTTATTACAAGTGCATTACATTGTAACACACTTGTAATAGACAGACAGGATAGACGTCATGTTTGTGACAGAGAACCAGTTTGCCAAACTGTAAATCAGGCCCTTTGTTATTAACTGCACTTTCCACTATGGAGTTTTGTCACAGCCCTTGACACCGCGGTGTGCATTCTCTCATTATCACACAGAAGCAACAAAGGGCTGGATGCACATTTTCGAAATGTGCACGTCTTCCTGGTTGTCTCTTTCCACTCTGTGATGTCCGGCATCACATACAGTGAATGACTTGAGGCGACCAACGAATGATGTCCCTCAGAGTTCCGGTTCAAGAAATACCATCCTTTCAGGAGTATTGTTAGCAAAACACCTAAATCATACCTGCCAACTTACAAATTAATATTTACAACAAGGGGTGGTGAGGGACAGAGTCTCTGAATTAAGCAGAATACTCTCACCCAGTCAAAAGATCAGGGCTAGATCAAACACCGTTTTTTAGCTCACTGCACCATCCCAGTTTCAGAACCTGGCTGTATGCAAATTAGTCTGTTCCTGTCCCAGTGCATGATGGGAACAGGGCAAACCAAACTACAAAAGCCAATTCTTACACTGGGAAGGAAACAAGCTTCCGGGGGCCGGTTTCTGGCATTACAGCCGTCTTCGGCCCGGCTTGCTTGAATCCTGATGGTGCAATGAGCAAGGGACTCATGTCTGAGTATACCCTTCCACGCTTAGGGTGGACAAAAATATTTACAACAAGGGGTGGTGAGGGACAGAGTCTCTGAATTAAGCAGAATACTCTCACCCAGTCAAAAGATCAGGGCTAGATCCAACACCGTTTTTTAGCTCATTGCACCATCCCAGTTTCAGAACCTGGCTGTATGCAAATTAGTCTGTTCCTGTCCCAGTGCATGATGGGAACAGGGCAAACCAAACTACAAAAGCCAATTCTTACACTGGGAAGGAAACAAGCTTCCGGGGACCGGTTTCTGGCATTACAGCCATCTTCGGCCCGGCTTGCTTGAATCCTGATGGTGCAATGAGCAAGGGACTCATGTCTGAGTATACCCTTCCACGCTTAGGGTGGACAAAAATATTTACAACAAGGGGTGGTGAGGGACAGAGTCTCTGAATTAAGCAGAATACTCTCACCCAGTCAAAAGATCAGGGCTAGATCCAACACCGTTTTTTAGCTCATTGCACCATCCCAGTTTCAGAACCTGGCTGTATGCAAATTAGTCTGTTCCTGTCCCAGTGCATGATGGGAACAGGGCAAACCAAACTACAAAAGCCGATTCTTACACTGGGAAGGAAACAAGCTTCCAAATTAATGCCACTGTGTGAGAAGGGGCGGGGCCTTATGCCGAGAGCTACCTAAGAGGCACTATGCCCTTCACCAAGCCCCCTCCAACCCTGCCCCTCTCCCAGAAAAATAAAAACAAAGGGTCATTGAGGCAGTCGCTGATGTCCTGAGGTGTTTTCACACCTCTTAATGGACATCGGCTTCTTACAGATCCCGAAAACGAGCTGAAAACCTCTGTACGCAGTGGTTTTCAGCTTGTTTTCCCTGTCACCGTGTGAGTTCGGCTCCTCATCAGGTGACCGTGTGAAGGGAGCCAAATTGTGTGACACACGGTGCCACCGTGTGAGTTGGCAGGTCTGCCTAAATGCAGAGGACTAAGGTCCTTCTTAGGAGCCAGGAGCCTGCTGAGGCGTCGCTGATGTCTGAGAGAATAGCGAGGATGTGCCTCCACCACCCTACATATCCGGTCTCTTTATCTCACTCTTCCTTGGAAACTTCCCACTATACAAGGACGAGAGACACTCCATGGTAACTGAAGGGCGATGAAGACATCGCAGAGGACAGGCTGTGTCCAGCGCGACTGTTGTTTCTCTTCTATTTGATACTATTGCCCTTTCTTCATTTTTTTAAACATTCAATAGTCAAGCATGATTAACAGGAGGAAGGGAGCAACTTAATTTGCAAAGTGCTACCAGGAGAAGAGTTAAAACCATCTTCTTCAAAATGCTTCAGGTTGAGCATCAGAATCAAATGTATATTAATGTTTCAAACTTGTGATTGAAGGGGGAGAACTGGACCTCCCTCTTCCATACTACCAAATAAAGACCTGAAGGGGAGTGATATCTGCAAATTGTCTTTCACATGTATTTGCATGATGTATAAAATTATCTGTCAATAGTTCCACATCAATTTAACCAATGAGTCTGTACTCAAGCTTTGAAGCCCCTCAAGTTTAGCACAATAATTGGTCAAAAATAATATAACAATACACTCATATGAAAATATTAGTATTATAGTACAAACAAGAGCACATATACATTTATTTAAGACCATTTGATCACTTGTTGAGCTCTCCATTCTTTTAATCGACACAGGTATTGGGCTGGAAGTCTTGAATGAATGCAAGGAGAGTCCACATTCAGAAAAAACCACGGTCTATATGTATCAGATCATCACTTGGAAGATTCACAAATCCAAATTATGCTACTTTATACCTCTGCATCTGTATAGGCTCCTGTGACTTGAGGATCTCTGCAATGTTTGTCAATGCCTGCAAGGACCACTCACCCCTGTGCTCACTGTTCATACCAAGTCTCCATCTGAGAGTGTGCAGCTCCACCAAGATCTGGGTTCTACCGGGAGGTATGTTAACACTCTTAAATCCCCAGTAATTATCAGAATCCCCTGTACTAATTTGGAATGCATCCTGAAAAGATATTGTTTCTAATCATAAACCTTTAAGTGCTCTATATGGGCCAACATGGGTTTTCACTTCCCAGGGCTGCTCTCCAACTTCTGGGTTTTGTATAAATTCTCTCTCCGTGGTGTTTAGCTGTGGTGCCTGAGCACAGATGTCTTTATTCAACATTCCCTGATGGCCACTGGGGCTGCTATACAGTGCCCTATGACCATCACTTTGAATGCTTCCCATTCGACCGGGGGTGTTGAGACAGTGCCCTCATTTTCAGATAAATAATTGCATATTACTTCCTCAAGTTCTGATCTCAAAATTGGGTCCTCTAATACATCTAGATTGAGTTTCCATGTTGATTACACGCGGGCTAGACCATGCGAGTGTGAGTACAAGAGGGTTGTGGTCAGAAAAGGTCTTTGCTAAATAATATGCACCAGCCACCTTAGTATGTGTCACAAGGTAGCAGAGAAATCTAATGATGTGCCCCATAATAATATGAATACTCTCTCAAGGAGGTATTGTTTGTCCACCTGTCCCCACCGTGCCTTCCAGGTATTAATGGTCTTAATTGGAGAGAAACATGCGATCTGTCCAGATCAACAAGTGCAGTACAATTAAAATTGCCCCCAATGATTGTGGCGTAGTGCATAAGAGTGCCCACTTGAGGACCAAACCATCCAAAAGGACTTGTTTGTGAACATTGGGAACATAAACATTCACCAGTGCGATGTCTTTTCTCTCAGTGCTACTCCTCGGTCAATATTTACCATCTTTGGTTGGAACAGGATGTCAGGTATAATCCACATCAGGACCACACCCCCCATGCATAGACAGAGAACGACATGTGGTAAACCAATCCTCGCTATCATTTCTGAACAGCCTGGTCTTTATATTTAGATAAATGTGACTCCTGTAAAAGGGCAATGTCACTCCCCATCTCCTAATATTTTACTGTACATTGTACAGGGGAGTGGAGACCCCTTACTTTCCATGTCAGGAATTTCTAAAGGCCCTGTGTGGTAAATGTACTAGGTATCAGGAGTGGTAGTAAAATATGTTGCTCTGCCCATTTTGCCTTCCTCCATGTCATACCCACAAGGATCCTCTCCCAGCAGTAGTAACATGCAATAACTATGTCAAACCTTGCAAATGTGAAAACCCCCAACAACCCCTTCCAGGTCTCAGCAACAGATGCATTCTGCCCAAACCTGTGGTTGAACCTGGCAACACTGAAGTTGCTCAATTCAAGCCCTCTCCAGTTGGCACAGGTGGGTAGGAAGGCAGTGGACGCAGGAAGGAAAGACCTTTAAACCACCCATTGCTAACCTGGCTGTCCCATCAAGTGATAAAATGGTTATGGGACACTCATGCGACAAGCGAGGGTATACACAGCAAGTAGTTGGGGCACTATTGATAGTTCATATCATCTAACCTGCTGTGCCAAGGACATTATCACTTTTAAATAAAAGACAAGGGGACCCTATAAGGTAACCAAGGACCTAGGGTATCAGTTTTGAAAAAAACAATGGTCCTTGCTAGAGGGAAAAATCAAACCAAGCAATAAATATAGAACGGAATCGATTCTGTATATTCTATCCAGCCGGATAGTACAATTTAATCAGGATTATTAGATGCTGTCAAGGGACAAACGCAATATCCAGTGGGATACAGTCCTGTATCCGAAAATCACAACAATAAACAAAGAGTGACATGGTGACAGTTTACATGAAAAACAAACCAAATACAAAAACAGTCAGGCGAAACAGAGAGGGTTGCTTGTTCTTAATTGTACATGATAGGACAAGCATGATAATTACCGACATCCGTAACACATATTAAAATAATTGTTTGTATGCACGGTGTTTTTAAGGTGTCAGCCTGAATAATCAGTTAAACACAACTAAAAAGCACATTGAAATAGGGAAGGGAAAAGGGGCGGGGGGAAGAAATTAAGAAAATACTGGGTTACTTCCCAATTGGCAAAATGCACGCAGAATTAATATGACAGGAACTTGTAGTGGTCATGACCCAATTACATGCCACAATCACTGTCATATGAATGTCCAGTGCCCTCAGTTCTGGGTCCCAAAATCTCACTTCTATCTCCAATTGTTTCTGGACCATACTCAGCATCCCTCAGCCACATGACCACAGCCACTGCCTGCTCCTTTCCATCTTGGACTTGCTATGAGCATCTTGGACTTGCTATGAGCATCTTGGACTTGCTATGAGGATGGGCACATCTCCGTCTGGTGCCTTGTCCGTAACCTTCTGCACTTCGAAGGCCTGGAGGGGATTTATTCATTACAGTAGTTCTCCCTTCTGCATTATAACTATCCACCAAGCCCCATGCCTCACATGGAGTAGAAAAAAATACAAACTTCCCATCCACTTGAATGTGCAACCTTGCTGGTAGAATAATGCATGTTGGAGGCCCAAGATCACACAGCCATTTCTTCACAACCATGTAGGTTGCCCTCTGTTTTTGGACTGTAGCAGTAAAGTCTAGAAACAGAGATAGTTTTGCATTGTCTATGGTGTAAGGGCCTTTTATGTGCGATTGCTGCAGAAAGTAAGTCTCGAACTCTATGGTGAAGTAATCTAGCCACCACTGATCTCGGTGGTGCACCAACCCTCGAGGGAAGGGGGGGAGTTCAAAGGCGTCCTCTGAGTCTTCTCAGGTGAATAAAACCTACAGAGCCCCTCTGGGCTTTAAGGAAATGTAGAATGAAAGTCTCCGTAATTGAATAGGGCAGTCCCACTGTACAAATATTGTTCTGCCAGGCACGCCCCTCCTCGACTCTAGTTCCTAGCCCTTGTACCTGGTTCAGTGTGTTGGAAAGGACCTGTCAGGGGCCCATTCCGATAAAAGTACTTTCCACCCTGGGTACTCAATTGCCCATTTCTCTGTGATAGTTCTGCAATAGTTTGAGGTCAATGATCAGGATATCAATTTTGCTTTCCAGTAGGTCTCCGGTGCACTGGCCGCTGCGAAGATGGCATCAAGCTTGTTGAACTCCAGGGCTCCAGTTGCAGGAGGGTCAACACTCCAGCTGGGTAATCTGCAAGGCCCAATAGGCCAAAGCATTGTCTCTTTTCTCTGTTGCTGGTTATTGCTAATTGCAGCATCCACTCTTGAGCAATTTAGCAGTGATGGTGCATTTTACCACCAACTGTGGCCCATGCTTTCATGATAACTGTGGGTTGTCCACTGTACTGATGCTGGACTAAACTTGTCCTTGTTGCAGATGAACATGGCCACTGGATTTTGAGTAACCTGCAGCTGTGAAAACAAGTAGGCTGCCATGCCTACATACAAGGCATACCAATAGTCAAGCCTGCTTGTTATTAGAGCCTGAACTATAGTTTTCCTCCAGTTGTCTGGAATCCACTTAAAAAAGTCTCCTTAACTATTTTAAAATAGCAAACCTTTTGCCATAAATTACCTTTACTTGATCTTGCATAGATAATGAATTGTCTACCAGGACTCCTAGATTTTTTGCTACCAACTTGGGTACTGGTGTGGTTCCTAATAGGGTAGTCCACCAAGAAGAGTCCCAGATTAGCTTTGCTCCCTCAAAGAGTAATATTTCTGACTTCTCGGGATTCAATTTGAGACAATGCTCAGTCATCCAATTTGGGGTCTCTGATAGGCAATTAACCAGTTTATCTCTGGTGTCCTCATGTATTTACCCTATAGCTATCATCAACTGTCTATCATCAGCGAAAAGAGCAGATGTTGAATCCCCATTTTTTCACAATCCTGGCCAATGGAGAGAAATACACATTAAAAAGTGTCTGACTCAATGATGATCCCTGTGGGACTGTTTTTGGGCAAGATGTAAAAGGGCCCAGCTGAGCAGTCTGAGGTCTGTTTCAATGTTCTTGAAAGGTTTCAATGGCATCACCATGTGGTCTCTTGACTAGGATTTCTGTTGGATGGTTCAGATATTTTCAGATGCAGCTGGTACCAGTGGTTTTGGTTCGTTCCAAGAAGGTAGGAGGTGTGTGGAGAAGCGGACAGCAAAATGGGTGGAAGAAGGTAGGGGATTTGCTTTCTTTGAATTCTTCCCTTTGTTTGTGGCTTTGGCGGTATGGGGAAAAAGCCTAGAGAACAAGATGGTCACTTCATTTTGGACAACAAAACCATAGTGGACTTAGTCAATGGTCAGAAGATAAAGGATAAGTATCTTTTGAGGTTGCTGCAAAGATTTGTGCTAGGCTGCTTTATGTTATAACGTTGTTTATGGAGCCAAGCATGAGCCAGGTGTGGACAAAAATATCGCAGATGCATTGTCTCGTTCACAGATTTGCAGAAAACAATGGTAGCACGGGAGGTTGCTGAGCTAGCAGACTGAGAATGCCTGAGCTTGTTGAAAAATCTGTGGCAGTAAGCAATAGAACGTCAATGTATCCTCTATCTTCACTCGCTCTCGTCCCAAACCCTTTTTACTACTATGTTCTCCAAAATAACCCTTTCTAGACTCCTGCCGCCTGTACACCTCCTAACTCACCCCAAACGTCAGTTTACTGCTACAATCTCCCAAACAACCCTGCTAAATTCTCCCTCATGTTATCTCTACTTTGACTCATCCCAAACCTCAATTTTCTACTCTGATTCTTTCTCCCTAATCCCTTTCTACAGGCTCTTCCCTCCTCCATCTCTCTTTTACTTTCCCAGACTTCAACTTACTACTATATTCTCCCAATTAACACTTCTAGTTTTCTTCCATCTTCTATCACTTCATTACTCTATTCAATCTAACTAACAGACTCACATGTCCTCCGCTCAAATTAACTCGTACCTCCCTATACTAATACAATACTCATATTTCACTAATCCTTTTGGGTTCCGGAGTAGCGTGCTACTCGCCAAAAAGCAATTTGCCACCTCGTCAGGGGTAGTAAGCGCTATATTAATACAATTACAATATTATAACCTAAAAGCACTCATCCAAGGGGTAAAAAATACAGAAAATCTGCTGTTGAGGACCCTGTCAAGAAGATCTGCTAGATCAAACACTGAAAAATACAGGAGATCACTTCCTGATGGTGATCCAGTTCACGATTAGATATTATGATGACTGGCCCTGGGAGATCTGAATAAATGCTGGATATGTCACCGAATGACTCCCTGATCGGAGATGTGTGTTACAGTTCACTGACAAAGCCTGCCCGTGAGAAAGCGGAAGGCCACAGAATGCCATCTGTACCATGTACTTATGTAGAAGAGAACTGTTCTGCTTTCTCTGGTGACCCTCACAGCTGTATTCCCTGACAATGCCAGGAGGATGTTATTCAATTCCAGGTCGTTGATAAGAGATGGCTGACGTCCGGTGGCCAAAAGCCAAGGACTAAAAGCATCTGATAACGTATATCCAGCTTCTACTCCAGTGAATCTACTGTCTTTTTTTGCAGTTTTATTTAGCGTGAACTTGCTCCGAAGATATGAGAGTGCTTTACATGAGCACCAGTTACAGAACAAAAGGACACATTCACTTTTGGGAGGCATGGGGAGATAAAGTGATTTGCCGACAATCACAGGATGTGGAGCCGACGCAGAAACTCGAACCTGGTTCCCCAGTTCCAAAGCTGGCAGCTCTGGCCTTTACGCCACACCCTCTCTTCTTGAGCCAAATGGCTGAATAGTCAGACGTTAGGAGAACAAGGCCTATCAAAAGGTTTGTGGACTCGCCCTCCACTGAAATAAGACTTTTGTGTCATCCAGAATGGGGAGAAATGTGACCTAAATATATGTACCTGATCCCAAAACCCTGCAGGGTGAATCTCAAACTCCCTACAGGTGGAGTAAAAGCTTTCCCTAGATGTGCTTGCACATCTTCTACTCTAAAGAGTGCCTATTGGGTGGCATTAGCAAGAAGATGGGTGCATCAGTGGAACCTTTCAGAATGAAAGGATGCCATAACTTCAGCATTGCAGTCTGTGCCTTTTCAAGAAGCCGTCTGACGCTAGAAAAACTTTAGTCCTTGCTCCCACATGGAAGCTGCTACCAGAGCATTTTCCTGTTCTATTGTGGTTGTGGTTGCCTTTCCGCGTCATGGAAATATGTGTACTGTACATCCACAGAGCACAACCTGTCCTCTTGCTGTCCTTATCCAGTAACGTGTCCTGCAACTAAGCAGTGTCAACATTATTATCCATAACAGAGGGAGCACTGAGGTCACATTTATTCTTTATAAGATTGCATGTCACAATATCGTGTATATTAATATTGAGTTGCACTAATAATATCGATTACCAATATATCACCACAGTGCATAGATGCCGGGGAGCATAGACTGACTATTCTAGACTCAATATTGACTCACCTTGATGGTATGCTGGGAGCCGATGTCATCGGTATTACATTTTAGCAAATTGATATTAAAAGCAAGAATGTAGTGGTGCTGCACCCCAGAACAGACCCCAAACACCACTATCGCACCTAAAGACAAGCGCACCCCATAAAATCCAATACCCCGGAGATCAGGATGTATCAGATGTGATAAAGAGAACTGTTTTGGAGGTTTTGGCAATTGATATGCGGATTTTGGTCCCTAATGCACCAAAATCCTCATATTATGGTCAATACCACACTGTTTTCCCCTGTTAAATTCAGGCAGGTTTGATGTAGCTAAATTTACCACAGGGTGAGGTATTTAGCACATCTGGTAGTTACCGGGTTCGATAAGTACCTCCCAACTAGAGATACCGACCCTTGTGCAAAAAGTGATTTGCACAGGGTTCGTAAGACACCGACTAGTTTGGAATCATGGTCTATGTACACACCTGCTCAACATAGCGCTATGAAGTCATATAGAGTGCTGAAATCAGTAAGTAAGAGGAGGGCCAGCAGTTAGGTGTAAAGGGAGCAGGTTCTGTAAGGATGGTGGACTGTCCTTCAGCCTCAATGTACTGGTAACTATGAATGAAGATGACCCTTTCCATGCGTTCTGAGTCTGTCTTGTTCTCTAGACTCAGAGACCTTAGATGACACCACGCTCTCACAAGGGATTGTTTCGGAATGGACTCTCACACTGTTAAAGAGAAGCTTTTTAATGACCAGAAACACTACAAATGGAGGGAGAGACCTGCGGTCTTGTTTTATGAAATTAAGAGCCCGCCTCGCCATCTCAAGATCCAAATATCTGAAAACTGAAGCTGTGCAGAATGTTTGTTGGTGATTTACCTCAAATTGTGACCTCTGGTTTGCGGTTTGAGAAAGACCCTGGGCAAGATTTGCGCCCTAAGGACTCAAGGTCTGAATATTAATTTTTAGATTACGTTAGGTAATCCCATTACTCTGGTTTCGTCTTCCTCGTCCCAGACCATATCTTTGAGGGAAACTCCTGCCCCGTGTAGCCCCTTATCCCAAATATGGACACCGTTCCCACAGTTCCTCCTGCAACATACACAGCAACCAGTCGAAGCGGCAGATCAAGAGTAGGGAGGGTGGAAAAGGCCAGGGATGAGGAGGAAGAAATCAGGGTAATGGGATTACACAGTGCAATGTAATCCAAACATCACCTCCTCGTTCTTCCTCCTCATCCAATTCTTATCTAACCAAGCAAGGCGCAGCTTCAGGAACAGATTAAAATAACACCAAATACGCAAGGAATAACACATCATCTCATGCACGTGAATAAACAGAAACATCATTTATCCAAGTATGATACCAAAGGCAATATATTGATACCAAACTATGGGGCATATTAGCAGGGGCTGGCAATATAATTATCGCCGCTTTAGCGTCCGTTTTTTTGGGGAAAAGCGGTGATAATTATATCGCAATATCATCAAGGACACGCTAGCGCGTGTTTCCTTGATGTAGAGTCCGGTTTTTCACAGCCTCGCATCGCTAATGAGATGCAAAGAAGGCGTGGCTGTGAAAACAACACATGTTAATATCGTGTAGGCAGCTTCGTGATATTAATATGGAGGTAGAGTGATAAAAAAATCGTGCTACCTCAGCCTTAACTCAGGAATTGAACGTCTGTTAAATTCCTGATTAAGGCATAATGGGAGATGGATTATGCTGATACGACCACAGGGTCTATCAGCAATGTTATCTCTGTTTTCAATGGAACATTGCTGGAAAACCAGCGCTGTTCCATTGAAAACACTGCTATTGCTGAAATATTATCGCCATAGCGCTATGCATTGTAAATATAGCGCTATCATGGCGATAATATTCAGAGATAATCAGCGATAATATTTCTATCGTTATGTACGGCCAGCGATAATTATCGCTGGCCGTTGATAATATGCCCCTATGACTGTTCTTGTGATCCTAAATTCAGATGGTAATGATTCACAAAGTTAATGGAGCAGCCCAAATGTCATTAATCGAGACGCCTTGCACCTATGCTCAAGAGCCCGCCCTGCCTCTTGTGGGACGTCCTTAAATGGCTCCTGGTAGTTGACTTGACCAGCTAGACTGGTGGTCTTTATCCTGTGGGCCGAGGACCACCAGTGGTCTGCGAGGCCTATTCAGGGAGCCCGCGACTATTTCACAAAATTAAATATTAAAATTTATAAATGAAAAATAAGAAGGTATATATAAATAAATAAGAAATTTGTAAATTTGAAAACTTCCATAATTGATTACTAAATGAGCAAAATATTTCAATATTTGAGCATTTGTTTGGTGCATACTTGTTTTTATATTTTTGTGTATTGTTTTGAGGTTCATGCAAATTGCTTAAGCTGGGGGTCCCAGTATCGAATAATGACTTACTGGGTTCACTGGATTCCCATAATGATTCAATGGGGGTCCACAAAAGTCACAAAGATAAGTAGATAATAGGGTAATAGGGTAGAGAGTGGTAGATTTGATCCACCTACTCAGGTCCTTGAAGCAGGTTTTGATCCTTGATGAGCAGGGCAAAACAGGTTGTCACAACGATGCACAAATAGAAATAACCACCAAATTAAGGCCCAGATTACGAGTTCACTCAGTGCATAGCAGCAAATAACGTTACTGATTTGCTTGAAATAGATAGAGAAGCACTGTGCCATTTCTAAAAAGAAATGTCGCAGTTCTGGTCACTCCATGCTCTGGTGCACTTTGTGCAGGCATATGCCACAGCAGGCACCCATGAGTCACAGCACAAAGGTGTCTGCAGTACGATCTGCAGAAAAACGATACTTTAAGGCTATTTCCTCTATGCACGTGTGCTGCAGAATGCAGCACACAAGTAACGTGAAAAACAGAAAAAAATAATGATATTGCTCATTGTTACGATAGATTTTGGCATAAATCCATGTCTACAAGTCTTGTAGATATGGATTTAGATCAAAATCTATGGGTAGATGCCTGGGAACACCCAGGCGCCACACATGGAATGCCTCATTGACGCACAGTAATGCAAGGCATTGCTTTGCATGGCGTTGCAATATTTTTTGTTACAAACCAACACAAATCGCAGTTTAGGTTGGTCTGTAAATACCAAACAAGATTTTGCATCAGGTCTGTATTAAAAAAAAGTAACATAAACCAGAAGCAAAAACGTTGAACATCTGGTACACAATGTTTTGAAAGACAACAGTTTAACCCCTAGTGTGCTGCCGTCGGCCGTTGGCCGACGGTAGCACTACCTCGCTAGTGCTGCCGTCGGCCGACCCGACCCCGCCCATTTTGCGGAAGTGCCACTCTGCCGCGAAATCGCGGCCGCGGCAAAGGGGTTAAGTGAGACTTATTTTGACAATTCAAACAAAGATTACAGCAATGCAGATAGTAGTAGAGGAAAATCCCAGGACGGTCTAACCAGAAACCCCTAAGAACTCGAGAAACAAGAGATTTAGGGGCATATTTATAATAAAGTGTCGTTAAGCCAAGAAGGCTAACGACACACTTCGTCACTTTAGAAACGCAGGGCTGCACCATATTTACTAGAATGTGGTGCATTCCTGCGTTTCCTCCTGCGCTGGCGCCAACTTTAGCTGCCTAGCGCCAACGCAGGCAACCTTACACAACAATGCAAGGGTGCTGTGTTGAGGGGAAGATTGTTTATGTGCAGGAAGGTCACCCTTCCTGCACATAAACAATCTTTAAATGCTGTGTAGTAACTTCTATAAGTGTTGCTAAATGCAGCAGACATAGAAGTTGCAAAACAGCATTTTATTTTAAATGCTTGTTTATGTGCAGGAAGGGGAACCTCCTGCACATAAACAATCATCAGCAATTTGCTGTTTCTATGTGTGCTGCACAAGGCAGCAAACAAGGAAACAGCAAAAACGAGAAGAAATAAAGCCTTTCTCCTAGTTTTGCCTGTTAAAGACCAAGTTTTCCCTGGTCTTAATTTTGGCGCTGCCTCCTATTTACGCTGCCCTTGTAAATAGGCGTGGCAGTTCGGGCTGAACTGTTCCCATGAGGCACAGGGTCAGACTGATTTGCATACGGCCATGTCTGAACTAGGGTGGCAGAGTGGGCTAAAGAACGGTGATGGATTAAACCCAGATCTGTTGACTGGGTGTGAGTGTTTGATTGGTTCAGATGCTCCGTCCATCACCACCCCATTTTGTACCGCTTTGTTTGCCACAAGTTGGCAGGGTGTGCTCAGACGTAAGTCCCTTGCTCACTTTGCCACTGGATTCAAGCAAGCCTGGCTGAAGACGGCTGTAATGCCGGAAACCGGTCCTAGGAAGCTTGTTTCCGGTCCAGGGAAGGCATGGCTTGGCAGTTCGGGCTGGACTGTTCCCATGAGGCACAGGGTCAGACTAATTTGCATATGGCCATGTCTGAACTGGGGTGGCAGAGTGGGCTAAAGAACGGTGATGGATTAAACAGAGATCTGTTGACTGGGTGTGAGTGTTTGAATGGTTCAGATGCTCCGTCCATCACCACCGCCTTTTGCACCGCTTTGTTCGCCATAGGTTGGCAGGGTAGGCTTAGACGTGAGTCCCATGCTCACTTTGCCACTGGATTCAAGCAAGCCTGGCTGAAGACGACTGTTATGCCAGAAACCGGTCCTAGGAAGCTTGTTTCTGGTCCAGGGAAGGCATGGCTTGGCAGTTCGGGCTGGACTGTTCCCATGAGGCACAGGGTCAGACGGATTTGCATATGGCCATGTCTGAACTGGGGTGGCAGAGTGGGCTAAAGAACGGTGATGGATTAAACCCAGATCTTTTGACTGGGTGTGAGTGTTTGCTTGGTTCAGATGCTCCGTCCATCACCACCCCCTTTTGTACCGCTTTGTTCGCCATAAGCTGACAGGGTATGCTCAGACGTGAGTCCCTTGCTCACTTTGCCACTGGATTCAAGCAAGCCTGGCTGAAGACGGCTGTCATGCCAGAAACCAGTCCTAGGAAGCTTGTTTCCTGTCCAGGGAAGGCATGGCTTGGCAGTTCGAGCTGGACTGTTCCCATGAGGCACAGGGTCAGACGGATTTGCATATGGCCATGTCTGAACTGGGGTGGCAGAGTGGGCTAAAGAACGGTGATGGATTAAACCCAGACCTGTTGACTGGGTGTGAGTGTTTGATTGGTTCAGATGTTCCGTCCATCACCAGCCCCTTTTGTACCACTTTGTTCGCCATAAGTTGGCAGGGTATGCTCAGACGTGAGTCCCTTGCTCACTTTGCCACTGGATTCAAGCAAGCCAGGCTGAAGACGGCTGTAATGCCAGAAACAGGTCCTAGGAAGCTTGTTTCTGGTACAGGGAAGGCATGGCTTGGCAGTTCGGGCTGGACTATTCCCGTGAGGCACAGGGTCAGACTGATTTGCATATGGTCGTGTCTGAACTGGGGTGGCAGAGTGGGCTAAAGAACGGTGATGGATTAAACCCATATCTGTTGACTGGGTGTGAGTGTTTGATTGGTTCAGATGCTCCGTCCATCACCACCCCCTTTTGTACCGCCTTGTAAATAGGCAGTATCAAAATCAATGGGTGTTGCGGTAGAACGCCCACCACATCAACCATTGCCCTCCCCTTTCACGCTAAATACAGCGTGACAGGGTGCCTTATTTACAAGGCAGCATTAAGCCACGTTAAGGGGCTTAACACTGCCTTGTAAATAAGGTGAGGTCCCTATCGCCATCACAACGTCACTGAAAGTGACACTGTGGTGGCGATAGGGTTTGTAAATATGCCCCTTAGTTGTCTACAGATTTGCTCAAAGTTCCCGGATGACTATAATAACCACCCATTTGATCAAACTAGGTGAAACCTATCTTTCAGGAATTGGCAAATTAACAATGGGTCACACTCCCAGAGAAGAGTTGACTTATCCATACATGATTTATACGTCATTTAAGGCCTAATGGTGGTCCTGCACCTTACTAGCAGACAATCTCCTTGATGCTTCAATAGGTCAAGCCACTCCCCTGAGAAATACACAGTTTTTAATCCCCTCCTCTCAGTCTCTAAACCAAGAAGCACCTTCTCTGCAGAGATGAAAAAGAGTTGGGGAAGCCAGTCGATTTCAGCATAATAATGGATATCAAGTCTCTTGATGCCACAAAAAGGCCACCAAAATCATAGCTCCCCGGGATATCAAGTCTCTTGATGCCACAAAAAGGCCACAAAAATCATAGCTCCCCTCTGCCTCAGTAGACAAGTCAGCAATCTGGCAATCATAGGAAAGGGGCGGAAGACAAAAAGAATACCCTCCCGTCAAGAATGTCAAAGCATATATTTATCACGACCTGGAAGATGGAATCTGGAACAAAACCTTGGGAACAGCGAGTTTTGAGCATCCACAAAAAGGTCTTAAGAATGAGTGCTGACACTGACACCAATCTAGTGAAAAATCATGCTGGATATACAAGGATTTGACAAGAAGAACAGGCAACTTAAGGAATCGGTCATGACATATTTTACTTCCCTTATGTAAATCTCCTTCAAGGATATTAACTTCTTCTCTACTCAAACTCTATCTAAAAGGCCATGGGTGCCAGAACTTGAAGGTTCCCCCATAGTGATTTATATAACTCGTGGTCTTGGAGTTGTCTGCCTTCATGAGAATTAACTTGTTCTGAAAAAAACACTAGAGGGACTGAAGAACCCAAAGAACAGCAACTGGTTCTTTCCAGTTTATTGAATGGTTCAGATCTCCCTCCTATCAAGGACCCTAAACTGACTATGATTCCAGAGATACCGCCTAGGAGTTACTTGTGGCATCTCCAGTCAGAACCCACAGGGCTGGATAGAGTGTAGGAAGTCCCCTTTGCGAACTGGGTGGAAGTAGCCACTAACTGATTTCCTTGAAATTCCTCACAAGATAGGGTTCTCGTTCTTGTACTAATGAGATGACGGGTCCCACCACTGTAGAATATGTCTTGATATTGGACCTAAATGCAATCGAGCCCAGGGAACGACAAACATGTTTAAGCCTAAGAGAAAGACCAAAAAAGATAGCTTAAACCTTGCACCTATGAAACAAGAACCTTATTCAAAAGGAAACATTGCTCACCATGTCTCCCCAGATCTGCATTCACCTCCTTGCTGAAGCTGGATGTTTGGATAGGAGAGATGACAAGTGGTCCCTGATGTGCTTTGTACACCACAGAATCTTGCTCCAATGAACTGAGGATCCTGAACAGGAAACTGCCAGACTTGGTGAGATTGGTTAGGAACCTTAGAGCTTCCAATGTCTGGCATACTGACTGAAGAAGATAAAAGGTTTCTAATTTTTGCTTCAGATGAAAACGCCAGTCAAACATGTATGGATGGAAAATGATTCCTTGATCTGGGAGAACCACTACTGACAAAGCCAGGACTTTGGGGAAACATACATGGCAGATTTCCGACCAAAAGTTAAGACTTCAAACCAATAACACTACCACAGAATTACAAACCAAAGGAACATCTGATTACCTGACTACATTGAGATATGGAAGTAGGCATCTTCCACATCCAGAGCTACCAGGAATTTCCTTGGAAGAATCAATGGCATAATGTTCTACAAGAGGCCCCTTTTGAAGCGAATTTTCTGGATGAACTGATCCACTCTTTCCAAACTGATTACAAGCCTGCATTTCCCCCTCCTCCTTCCCCACCTCAGACATTTGGCATTAGGAAAACATAGGAATCAATCCCTCTTGAGGAGTGAAATTGCCTTTGTTTGCAGTAGAAGCTGGATTACTTCCATGAGAGGGTTCTACTTCATCATTGCTGAGGACCAATTCGTTTTTAAGACACTTGAATCAAGTGAAAGAGAGGCAAATATAGCCCTCTAGAACTATTCCTAGAGCCCTGGAATCTGGATTTGAGCCTTGCCAACAAACAGGTATTGTTGATCAAACGATCCCTTAGAGGATTGGTTCCTGTTATTTCTTATGTATCTGCTGTCACCACCTCGGCTGGCAAGATTTGCTGTATGATGATGTCATCTGTGCAGATCTTGCACCATCAGAGGTCCTGGGACCCCTAGTAAAAGGGAACGATTGTTTACGATTTTAAAGGGCTTGTGGACTATGTCATCCAACTGAGAAGGAAAATGACTACAACCCAAGCGGTAAGCTGTTAAGCCTCAATACCTTCCAGTCCCAAGTCCAGACAGGGCCAGATGATGATAGCTGGTCACTGCTGCTGAAGAAATAGGTGTAACTCTGAAAGCATCAAAGGAAGTATCTTCCAAAAAGTGTGCTAGCAATTCCATTTCAGCTAGAAGATCAACACTGCTTTCCCGGGCCAAAATGGCGATCAACAAGGACTGGAAATCCTTGGCAACAGCAGAGATGGAATCTATCACAGACAACAGAATCGTGGATATGATCCTGATTGACGAGACAGCTAAGGCAGATGAATGATTTCCACAGACAACGGGTTCCCGGATGGAACCTTGAGAAACACTCGCGCCTGGAGTTTGGGATGATGCACTGACAAGGATCTCAAGAGGAAGGTAGAAAGAGGAAGAAACGGTTGAGACAGAGAAAAAGACAGGCGAGAAAGAGAAATTGAAAAGAAAGGCTGAGGAAGGGTGAGAATGAGGAGGTAGAATGACTGATGGCGAGACAGAGAGGTGAGATAGGTGTGAGTTAGAGAAAATTCAGGTGGAATGAAAGAAGACAGAGGGGGAAGAGGAAAGGTAGAGATAGAGGTGAACTAGAGAGGTTCATCGTTTTCTTATGCGCACTTTTCATTAAAGCAGGGCTTCTGACTGTCCCAATAACTTTACTAGATGCGCGCCAGTTCAAAAATGGCTCCCTCTGCAATTGCCCACTTACCCATGCCTGGAAATGGCTCTAACACAGGAATTCACGTTTTACATGCAAGGGCTTTCAATATGTTCCAATATTTACTTTACTACCCAGTATGAAAATATAAAAATATGGATTCCTTGTATAATGCTCGGAGGAGACCATAAGTGACCGAAACAAAAATTCAAGTTGCCATATGGTCTCTCTGGCAGGCAGAAATTACACTTCATACTCTCCCAATTTTACTCACCGATTTTCACCCATCAGCTTGGTGTCTCTCGAGATTTCTCGCCCTCTCCTCCTCAATGTATAACTATTCCCACTTCCAGTGCCTGTTAGTTCCATCTAGCGTGCATTTTGCATGTATGAAAATTACACCCAGATCATTCTAAAACTAGGAAAGCCATCAGATCTGGACATGCCAGGCCCAGTGGCTACAGGACCAGTGGCTACATACATGAAACATGTGAATGTTAAACCACCCTTGCATATGACACCCCATCACCCGGCATAGTTGGTGTAAAGATCGTGACCCCCCCCCCCCCCCCCCCCCCACAGTAGACAGCTTTAGAAACCTGGACATGACCATGGACTCCAGCCTCTCCCTCCAACTTGAGGGAAACTTAGTGGCTAAAGGTGCCTTCTTCACCATGAGAGTCCTATGCTGGGTCTTCACCTGGCACACTCTAAGGATAATGGCTACTTGTCTCACACGCTCTTGACTCTGCCAGTGGGACATCTATTAGACTGCAGATACAGCTCATCAACAAACCTCAACATGGAATACAGCACTCATGGAAGATCAATCAGAGTCCACGTGATTACTTCACCCTTGACCCCACGGCCCTCCACTGACGACCCATAACCAGAAGAACTCCTTCAAAGTGCTCTGCATCGCACATCGGGCAATACCTGGGACAAGCCCTACTGGGCGGAGCCTACAAGAAGTACTAGAGATTTTGCTCCATGTCTCGTGCAATACTGCACAGCGGCACAGCTGCAGCATGTAAATGGATCTCACTTCCAAACCTCACTCACAGCATCAATACATGCCACACAGAAGCAACATCTCAACCAACATTCTTGCAACCACTCCACACAGTAACGAAGTAGGACTTTCTGGCCCAGGTCCAAAGTGCATTGGCCTTTGTAAGAAGAACATTTCACATTTGTATAAAAATGATGCCTGTGCAGAATAATGCAATGCACCTGTGCTGCCCTTGGAGCGTTCGATTCTCTTCCCCAGACTGCCCTTGGTATGATGTCTGTGTGCCCCCCCTTCCTTACTGCATGCCCTGCCCTTGCTATATAGGTCGGTGTCCAGGGCAGGATGTGCCCCTCCCCTGGGGCTGCCTGACAAGGTCACGTGCCTGCGGGCCTCGGCTGCTCTATGCAATGGTATCGATCAATGTATACAGATCCATGACGCGCCCTGAGCGAGTGCCTAATGAATAACTTTCGGCGCGGGACGCAGAGAAGGCACTAGAAGGTGGGAGGGGCACAGCACGACGTCAGCACTCACAGCGGTCCCCGGGGCCCATCTAGCACGGGGAGTGCGCAGCGTCCACCCTCTCAATGAACCGGCGACGCGTCAAGGAGAAAAGGACGCAGACACAACAGACACGAAAAGCAGAGAGGGGGAGATGGGGGCGCAAGGGAGAGAAAGGACCGTGTGAAAGAGAGAGAGAAAAAGAGAGAGAGAGAGAGCGAACAGGGAGAGGGGGGTGGGAGGGTGAAAGAGAGAATGAGGGGATGTAATAAAGCTTAAAAGGCAATTCAAAGCAGACTGAAACAGAAAGCGAAGGGATTCGCACGGAAGAGATAGAGATACAAAAGTGATCGTGCGAGGAAAAAAAGAATAGCACACGACACATGCCAACACTCAAATAGGAACAAGGGATATTTTGAAAATAATCGGGGAAATTATTTTCCCCACTCACTTACACTGAAGTGCAGATTTTGGACGGGAGGCGGCTAAACTAAAGTCCTTCTGCTTTTAAAACATCGGGAGTGTTCCGTCTGAGTCGGATCGGGTGGGATGCGACTCGAGATAGAGCGAGATAGGAAGCGAGAGAAAGGAGTGTGAGGTGGAGAAAGTTATGAAGAGTAACGGAGGCGAAAGGATAGAGGTTGGAGGAAAAGAAAGGTGCAGACTGCAGAGAATTTAAGACAGTGTAATGAAGAGCAGGCGGGGAGTGAGAGACAGGCAGGGAAGAGAGGTACATAGAGTGCAGAGAGGCCCATAGACTGCAGGTACATAGAGTGCAGAGAGGCACATAGAGTGCAGGCACATAGAGTGCAGAGAGGCACATAGACTGCAGGCACATAGAGTGCAGAGAGGCCCATAGACTGCAGGCACATAGAGTGCAGAGAGGCCCATAGACTGCAGGCACATAGAGTGCAAAGAGGCACATAGCCTGCAGGCTCATAAAGTGCAGAGAGGCACATAGAGTGCAGGCACATAGAGTGCAGAGAGGCACATAGACTGCAGGCACATAGAGTGCAGAGAGGCCCATAGACTGCAGGCACATAGAGTGCAGAGAGGCACATAGACTGCAGGCACATAGAGTGCAGAGAGGCACATAGACTGCAGGCACATAGAGTGCAGAGAGGCCCATAGACTGCAGGCACATAGAGTGCAGAGAGGCCCATAGACTGCAGGCACATAGAGTGCAAAGAGGCACATAGCCTGCAGTCACATAGAGTGCAGAGAGGCACATAGAGTGCAGAGAGGCCCATAGACTGCAGGCTCATAGAGTGCAGAGAGGCCCATAGACTGCAGGCACATAGAGTGCAGAGAGGCCCATAGACTGCAGGCTCATAGAGTGCAGAGAGGCACATAGCCTGCAGTCACATAGAGTGCAGAGAGGCACATAGAGTGCAGAGAGGCCCATAGACTGCAGGCTCATAGAGTGCAGAGAGGCCCATAGACTGCAGGCTCATAGAGTGCAGAGAGGCACATAGCCTGCAGTCACATAGAGTACAGAGAGGCACATAGAGTGCAGAGAGGCCCATAGACTGCAGGCTCATAGAGTGCAGAGAGGCCCATAGACTGCAGGCACATAGAGTGCAAAGAGGCACATAGCATGCAGTCACATAGAGTGCAGAGAGGCACATAGAGTGCAGAGAGGCCCATAGACTGCAGGCTCATAGAGTGCAGAGAGGCCCATAGACTGCAGGCAAATAGAGTGCAGAGAGGCCCATAGACTGCAGGCACATAGAGTGCAAAGAGGCACATAGCATGCAGTCACATAGAGTGCAGAGAGGCACATAGAGTGCAGAGAGGCCCATAGACTGCAGGCTCATAGAGTGCAGAGAGGCCCATAGACTGCAGGCACATAGAGTGCAGAGAGGCCCATAGACTGCAGGCACATAGAGTGCAGAGAGGCCCATAGACTGCAGGCACATAGAGTGCAAAGAGGCACATAGCATGCAGTCACATAGAGTGCAGAGAGGCACATAGAGTGCAGAAAGGCCCATAGACTGCAGGCTCATAGAGTGCAGAGAGGCCCATAGACTGCAGGCACATAGAGTGCAAAGAGGCACATAGCATGCAGTCACATAGAGTGCAGAGAGGCACATAGAGTGCAGAGAGGCCCATAGACTGCAGGCTCATAGAGTGCAGAGAGGCCCATAGACTGCAGGCACATAGAGTGCAGAGAGGCACATAGAGTGCAGAGAGGCCCATAGACTGCAGGCACATAGAGTGCAGAGAGGCACATAGACTTCAGGCACATAGAGTGCAGAGAGGCCCATAGACTGCAGGCACATAGAGTGCAGAGAGGCCCATAGACTGCAGGCACATAGAGTGCAGAGAGGCCCATAGACTGCAGGCACATAGAGTGCAGAGAGGCACATAGACTGCAGGCTCATAGAGTGCAGAGAGGCCCATAGACTGCAGGCACATAGAGTGCAAAGAGGCACATAGCATGCAGTCACATAGAGTGCAGAGAGGCACATAGAGTGCAGAGAGGCCCATAGAATGCAGGCTCATAGCGTGCAGAGAGGCCCATAGACTGCAGGCACATAGAGTGCAGAGAGGCACATAGAGTGCAGAGAGGCCCATAGACTGCAGGCTCATAAAGTGCAGAGAGGCACATAGAGTGCAGGCACATAGAGTGCAGAGAGGCACATAGACTGCAGGCACATAGAGTGCAGAGAGGCACATAGACTGCAGGCACATAGAGTGCAGAGAGGCACATAGAGTGCAGAGAGGCCCATAGACTGCAGGCTCATAGAGTGCAGAGAGGCCCATAGACTGCAGGCTCATAGAGTGCAGAGAGGCACATAGACTGCAGGCACATAGAGTGCAGAGAGGCCCATAGACTGCAGGCTCATAAAGTGCAGAGAGGCACATAGAGTGCAGGCACATAGAGTGCAGAGAGGCACATAGACTGCAGGCACATAGAGTGCAGAGAGGCACATAGACTGCAGGCACATAGAGTACAGAGAGGCACATGGAAAGACTGAGTAGAAAGGTACGAAACAGACTATTCCATTTAGAGCAATTGTATGCAATTGTTTTAATGCCGTGCCCCCGGCGTGTAAAAAATGTGTTATTGCGCCAACTCGAAATGATAAACACGTTTCCTTTTAATTATTTTGTAAAATATTAAATATTGTAAGTTAGCTGCAGAATTTGGGCTGCAGGCCACACCCCCTCACAAATATAGACCGTAACCAAACTAACTTGTAGTATTGCTTTCTTTTTGGGGAAGGATCTAACTATGTACTGTATGTAAAATACAAGCCAGCCAGACATTCAAAACACAATTTTGGGTAATGATTAGTTTTACATTTTTGTTGCAATAAGTCACTTTGGAACCAAAAATATATTGATAGCAATGGATCCAAACAGAGCGTATTAGACGTTTTGACCAAAACTTATGTTCATTCTTGCTCTTTATTTTATTACATTATCATATGTTACTTTGGGTCCATGTCATGCCTGGCACCTTCAGCCAATCATTGTTTTAAAAAAAAACACCTAGCGTGCTGGAATTTTTAGTAATGCTAGAAGCAAAACTTCAAGTCTCACAGTGCAAAGTGGATGATGGCTAAAATGCCTGAACTGGCTGAAGGGGTTGCACAAGACAAGAGGCCACTTGTCAGATCTGAACATATTTAACATTAACAATTCAAACATTGCAGTTTGTTCAGTTATGTTGTTCACAAGTCCACTTCTAATACTTGATTATCAACATGGTTCTGTAGACCAGTCACCACAAAAGTATTCAGAGTATGATCTTTTATCAGACATGATTAGGGGAGAAGTTTGAGTTATAATGAGGTCCCCTAATGACACCTCTATCCCAGCCAGGACAGACAGACAGAAGACTTTACTCGAGGCCCACTGCAGAGTGGTCCAAGGCCACTCTCTTCTATTTCACTAAATCATAGCGCTGTTCCTCAGCATGATGCTTGCCTGCAATCCCTAGGGACGGACTGTTTACAAAGGTAAATATACTCAAGGATTCTTTACTCACATGTTTATTTACTACATCTCCTAGGTATAACTCTACTCTCTTTTGCTATTCACATTTCCGAGTGTAGATTTACACCAAGGTTTAGACTACCTGTCTCTACGCTCACGTATCAGGAGGCGCAGTCTCCTACAACAGGATTTACGCATGTAAAGTTAACACCAATTACTAGGTAGACGGAGAGCTCTAATTAGGAAAATATAGGTAAAATTATTAACAACACTTTTTTTTAAATTAAAGGTTATTATACAATATAAATGTAATACAAAATATTTATTATTAACCTAGAACTAATACAATAACATGTTACATTATACTAACTCCTTGAATTAAATGTGTTTCAAATAATTAATTTAAATATATTAATTTGATTTATAATTTGTAAATAATATTTTTTTAATCCCAATGTCACTAACATTTTTATTTTTATATAATTTGTAGTAGATTGTATTAAAAGTTGTATTGAATGAAAATGTTTTATCTTTTTAACAAACTTTTAAAGTTTAAACCATTTTAAAGTAAATGAATATTAAATGTTAAAACAATATAATAATGAATTAAAATGAAATAAAACATTTTAACACTCAAGATGAATTCATTTAAATGGCAAAACTAATTTATTTATTATTATTTCCTGCAGGTGTTATTTTATTTCCGGCCTCCACGGTTTTGTATGGGAGTGCATTATGGTAATAGGGTTTGACTATGTGGGGTGTTGGACTCACTGGAAGGCTAGGTTGGAGTACATTTAAGCTTGTTTCGCCACCTTTGGGGGATAGTAACTTTAGAAGTGTAGTTTGTAATAGCAGTAGTCTAACTCTTTTGTAGGTGTGTTTGCAGTTGTCTGTCCCTTTCTAAACCCCTCATTAAGTGTCCCTAAATTCCTTCATTTAATAGTAAATATTCCCCATTTTAAAGCCATTCCCTCTGGTCCTCCCACCATTACTACTACAATGTTTACTTTCCAATTAAATTAAATTCAATAACTTTATTCAAATACCAACAGAATCCATAAAAGTACAAAATGTACACAGTAAAATACATGTATTACACGATAAAAACACAATTCATAAAAACAAGAAACCAAAATCCAATACTGTAGCGACAAGATACAAAGCGGTGCAATAATCATTTCTACTACCATATTCAGTATTTATAGTTCCATGACCCTGCACTGATACTCTAAAAAATGTGCAACATGGGTGATTCCCTCTTCATCTATAAATTGGAAGAAATGTTGAGGACTACCCTAAGATTGTTAATATTATGCCTTTTTACAAGGAGAAGCAAGAAATGCCTTGAATACATAGAATAATATCCACACAAAAAATGTAAAATGCAGCATTGATTGTCCTGACTTCCCATCACAAGGACAAGGCAAAGAGTCAAGATTAGCGTATAACCCAATGAAAAGCACAACAAATATTTTATTGCGCCAGCTCTATAATGGAACAATTAACTTTACTCCCAACGACCCATCGCTCTAGTCAGATATCCTGCAGTCAGACTGTTTGTTACAAAATTCAAATATTTAGCCAAATTCATCTTTCCTCTCTCTATGGTCATTCTTTCAGTATCAGCTAGATTGTACAGAGTTTGCCTTAACTGTTTTTTATTAATATTAAGGTATCCCTCGGGGTTCGTACAAACATGCTGAAAACGTATCCGGCACAGGCTGGATTCCACACTGGCTACCCAGGGAATCTCAGAGCCTTTGTTACAGCTAAGGGAATCCATAATGATATCTCTTGCTAGGATCGCCTCCTTATTTTTCCATACTGCTAACCATGGTAAAGGTGAGTGGGCTCTGCTGTAATCGTCTACATGTAGTATGCGCCAAACAAAAGTCCCATCAGCCCGCGCTTTGGAATAGGTAGACGCGCTTAATAGCTTTGGACCAGGTAGACCAGGTGAATCCGATCAGCAGGACCGCCTGCTGTGGCCCTGTGCACTGTGGTCAGTGTAGTATGCGGCCAAAGAAAGTCCAAGCAACCCGGGCTGTGGAACTGAGAGATGCGTTTAATAGGGCTGCACAAGGTAGACCAGGTGAATCTGATCTGCAGGACCACGTCATGGGGCCCTGTGCACTGTGGTTGGTGTAGTATGCGGCCAAACAAAGTCCAAGATGCCACGCTGTGGAACCGGGAGACGCGCTGAATAGCATTGGACTAGGTAGACCAGGTGAATCCAATCAGTTGGACCGCCTCCAGGGGCCCTGTGCACTGTGGCTGATGTAACCCGCTACGGAACTGGGAGACGCGCTTAATAGCGCTAGACCAGGGGAATAAGATCATCAGACTGCCTCCTGGGGCACTGTGGTCAGAGTAGGTATGTGGCCAAAGTCCAACCAGCCCACACTGCGGATCCGGGAGAAGTGCTTAATATTGTGGAACCAGGTAGACCAGGTGAATCCGATTGGCATGACTGCCTCCTGGGGCCTTGGGCACTGTGGTCGGTGTAGTATGAGGCCAAACAAAGTCCAAGCAGCCCATGCTGCTGAACCGGGAGACGCGCTTAATAGTGCTGGACCAGTTAGACCCGGTGAAGCCGATCAGCAGGTCTGCCTCCTGGGGCCCTGTGCACTGTCGTCGGTGTAGTATGCAGCCCAACTAAGTCCAAGCAATGTTATTTGTGTGTGAAAATCTCCACCACCTTGGCGTCGACCTCCACACAGGAAAAATAAGAGCTGCAGAGGGAAAGGTCTCCGGCTATAGGTTTAAGAATAGCATTCTGTAGTATGTGACTATCACTACTTTACGTACTACAAATTGCAGTTTGTGAGTAGGCCCCTAAGTGTTCTTCTTGGCCAGAGACTTGTTCCCCCTTTGAGGTGCAAATGGGGTTAACTGCTAGTTTGAAGACTACTGGTGTAGATAGACAGCCACAAAGAAGCCCATGCAGAGTGACTCAAGCACAGGAAAGCGAGGAGGACATACCGCATTTAGGGCAAGGAGACGAGGTAGGATGATATAACGCAAGAGATGAACAAAGAGCAGGCAGATCGAGAGACCTGTCAAAAACAAGTAAAGCCAAGATAGGCATTATAAAGGTTGTACTTTTACTCAATGTACCTGCGGGACACTCTGGTCCATAGAACTCGTACTGTTAAACACGCCATTAACCGGGATACTCTCTGTTGTAGGATATTTTTAGGTCGAACTTACCTCGTACCAGGACTGAAGTCCCATTAACTTCGACGTTGGGGGCAGTAAAACAGAGAAATGCTGAGGAGGATGCTGTGACAGAGGGTGCTAATGTAGCTCAGACAAGGAATAGACCACTTGCTTGAATGATTGTGCCCTGAGGAACACTATGTCTAGACGAAATGAGTTGGCTGCACTTATTGAAAAGAAATAGAATAAAGAAAGAGAAAACTTCAAGCAGTAACTGACTTGCCTTGTTTGCTATAGTCCTGTGTCCAAATTGCTGTCCACTACATTTTGGTTTCTGTTGCCTCTCAATCTAAGTTTTACGTATCTAATGTATGGCCAACTGGTAGCTTTATTTTGGGGTGGGCAACTTGGCTCAATAATTGGTGTTTACTTCAGGTGGTGCAGCTACAGATCCCCTGGCTGCCATTCTTTGTGTCAATGGTACAAATGGTGCAGGTTGTGTATGTAATTGCAGGCGTAAATCAGACAGCGCCGAGTTAGAGAGGGTAGTGAGAGAGAGAAAGAACAAGAGTGTTAGAATTGGGGGTCTCTGGTTGGCGCAGTGCAGCACTGGTGACAAGCAGGGACCCTCTCCTCTAAGTCAGGGCAAAGGATTACTCCCAGAAATAACCCCTACTCACCCTCTAGGTAGTGTGGCGCAAGCAGTCTAGGCTAAACTCTGGAGTACATAGGGTTAAACATTTGCAGTATCACACACAATAACCATCAACCCCCCCACACAATGACACTAGACTGTATTTCTGTAAAAATATCTTCTTTATATATATTTTGTAAGCAGGCTTGTAAATACGGTCTTGGTACAGAAAAATGGTTCCAGTTACTTGTGATTAGGCTGCCACAGTTCTTAATCAGCTTCTCAAAATTGTCTTAAAAGGTATTCTTTGGGGCCTTCTGCCCAGTTTCCCCATGGTACAATGTTCTCTAGCGCTTCTGGGTGCTCCCCCGCGCCTCTGTGCACCTCCTGCTTGAAAATCGGGCCCGGCCTGCCAAAGCTCACGCTTCTCGCGTGAGCGGCGAAAGGCACGACCGGGTCTGGCTCTCAGGATGAGTCACACAGCTGTGTGGGACTAGAGGCAGAGGGGGCGCCGGCCACGGGGAATGTCAGGGGGGGCCTCGGGGGCCAGGAGCGGTGCGAGCCTCTCTAGAGAGGGGGGCTCGTGCCGAGGTGCAGACTACAGCTGCGGGGCTCCGGGGCACAGAAGGTCACAGAGGGCGGTGCGAGCTTAGATGGCAGCACGCTCGCACCGCGGGGGCACAGTACCTTTAAAGACTGGGCGAAGGTCGAGGCGGCAATGTCGGGGGTCAGCTCGGTGTCCCGTGTCGCGGTGTCTTCCTTCCTGGGCCAGTCAGAGCGGCGGCTCGGCTCGGGCTTGAAGGTTGGCGTTGCGGCGCGGGCCGGGTCAGAAAGATAAAGCGCCTCGAGTCCTGGAAAGAGGGGGCACACGCTGGGTGCGGCGACTTGCAGGGCAAGTCAAGGGGGTCAAGATGGGCTCCTCTGCACAACGCGCCGCAGCCGCTCACAGACAGCGGCAGGCGCTTTCCTCGGGCACAGGTCAAAAGGGGCAAGCAGGTGCAGAGCGAGGTCTCTCCTCACGGTGCGAGCTACGGCTCGTTGGGGCGACAGTCATGGTGCTTGGGCCAGCGAAGCTGGTCTTTGCGGTGCTTCTGGGGCCCTGGCAGGCGGTAGTCACAGTGCTTGGAGGGACGGTAGTGCCCTGGGCCTCTCAGGGGGCACGGCGATATTCACGACGCGCTCCGCTGTTCCCAAATCGAAGTGCAGGGGAAGGCAGAACTCACAGCAGTTCCTCTTTCAGGGTGGTAGCGCCCACTGTTCCTGGGGCGCAGTTCAGGGGGCAAGTTCCACAGCAAGCCCTTGGAGATCTTGATAAAAGTTTGGCACAAGTTGAATAAAAGCAAAGTCTTTCAGTCTTTCTTCTCCTGCTCTCCTTCAGCAGCAAGGCACCCACCACAGGCCAGTCTCTTGGGGTCAGAGTCAGTACTTCTCCATGCAGCTTCCAGGGTCCTTCTCTTCAGGCAGAGCTTCTTTGCGCAAACAGGATCTAATTTACAAGGAGCAGGGCTCCTACTTTTATACACCAGTTTCTTTGTCTTTTCAGGCCAGGGGGGCCTCTGCATAATTCCTTTCAGTCTCTGAGCACTTGTTGGGTGTACTCTGGCTGTTGCTTTCAGCGTGAGGGCAGGCACATCAGACGCTCCCCAGGGGGGCGGAGCCAGCATTGTGGGGACAGGGGCTGCCAGGAGTACCTTGTTGACAGTGATTCTCCCTCCTGGGCCAGGTGTCAGGCTGAGTCATCAATCGCCCCCCAGGGGGGCGGAGCCAGCATTGTGGTGACAGAGCACAGCCTGATGAAGAGTCCAGGGGCACTCCTACCTCCCACTAAGGTGTAATCCTTGCATTCACCACCTGTCATCCCCCAGCCCTGTCACTCACACAACCCAGACAGTCAGATACACATCCTGGCAGAGGCGGGCTGAAATGGTTAGGCAAGCAAATGCTAACTTTCTAAAAGTAGCATTTGCAAACACAGGATATTAAAATAAACTTTACTAAAAGAAGTATTTTATTATTCTGAGTTCAGGCATACTAAACATTATTTTCTACCATGTTCCCCGAGCCTGCTGGGATTATAGAGTGTAATAATTCCAGCAGCCCATCTGGCCTAAAGGAAACAGGTAGCCTTACAATAGTGAAAAACGAAAATGGCTGTAATTCACTATTAGGACATGCCACACACATCAGAGCATGTCCTACCTTACACTTACAATGAACCCTGCCCTTGGGCCTACCATAGGGGTGACTAATATGAAGTTAAGGGAAGGTTTAGGGGCTGGCAAGTGTGTGCACTTGCCCAGCCAGCATGACAGTACCAGACTGCACGCAGGTTCTACAATGGCAGACCGTAGACACATTTTAAGGCTGCTTCTGTGAGTGGCGCAACCAGCGCTGCAGGCCCACTAGCAGTATTGGCATTTACAAGCCCTGGCACTCCTGGTGCACTCTACTGGGGACTGACAGTAAATCCAATGAACCAATCAGGTATACCAATCACAGTGATACTTTTCATAGGGAGCACTTGCACTGCGGCACGGGTTGGCCGTGGCGCAGTGCCCTGAGCGGCGGACACCAGCAAAAACATCTGAGGCACATCAGCAAAAAGTGGAAGGGAAACTCACGCCAAGGTGCCAGGTCTAACAAAGAGATAGAGTGCAAGAGAAGCAGATGGAGACAAGCAGGCCCAGGCTACCTTTCCAGAGAGAGAAATGCACAAAGTGCAGGCCCCCTCAAAGACAAGGAGAGAGAAGCAGAAATAGGCTGTCATTCAAAATGCATCGGCAAACCCAGGACCAAAATTTTGCATCAGAAACTACCACAGGTATCCTTGGTTCCAGGATGTAGAATTACCAAATGTATCTAAGTTATCTCCTATGAACTGGGAACTTATTGGGGAATTCAATGTGATAGTACCAAGTTTAACCTGGCAAATATGTTGCTGTAAAAAAACTGATGTAATTCTGAAAGCGGTGAAATCGAATGCAAAATTAACACATTATTCGTAATTTACAATATAGGCAGAAACTTCTGTTTCCTAAGACATCAGAAATTATGAGTATTTATTGTTACAAACACTTGTAGAGCGCTGGCTAACCCGGAGGCATCCCAGCACTGCAGCGTCGAGCAGACAGGCAGACTAGGTGGTGTATTGGGCAGTTTTTAGACCAACCAGGTCTTGAAGTCTTAAATTAGGACTGAATTCCATTGTAGAGAGAGAGAGATGGGTGCACAGTACTCAAGGGAAGCAGTCTTGCAAGATGAGAGCGAGAAACCACATTCTTGATGTGAGCTCAGACAAGACCCAAACAACCTGACCCACAAAGGTAAACATTTTTGTGAAGAACACTTGGCTTATCCTTAGTAGCTTGAATGTTGAAAATGGCAATGTATATGTACATAAGCGGCGTTCATTTGTGTTCACTGTACCCCTTGTAGTAAACAGAACGGATATCGCTAAACACTGACTGTGTTATCCCGCCAGCATAGACCCATGCACACACGTACACGACAGCCATTTTAGGCACCATGGCCTCTCTGCCCGTTTGTTAAACCCCCGGCACCCCTCCCCGCGCGCATTGCTCATGCATCGGCCATAAGACCCTCTCCCTCTGCGTGACCCTGCTCTAGAAGTAGCACTCCTGCTTGACTCACACCCCCCCATTTCCTCCCAAGAACACCCTTCCCCTCAGCTGACAACCCCCCCCCCCCCGGCTGCACTTGGCCTCTCGACCCGGTCCCAAGTCCTAAGACCAAGCCTCGTGGATGTACATCCCCCTTTTCCCTGCCCAGCATAACAAAACCGTGATACACCAGCCGAAGTGCACGATCTTATCGCCTGCCCAACCTTTGACCTGATCATCCCCTCCTGCCCTCGTGTCCGGTAGGAATGTCCGGCTGAAAGATCACAATCTCTTGTTACAGTCAGGAGGGGAGGATGACATTTGAGCGACTGGTATGGGAATAGGCCTGAAGCTGGGATTCCAAGCATGCCTTTTCCTACTTCTAAGCGTCTCTATTGTAATAAGGAATGTTTGTGCATCATAAACATGTGTATAAAAGACGAAGCCTCAGTGTGTGTGTGTGTGGGGTAGGGAGGAGAGAGCACACCCTGTAGACACCATGCGGGTACCCGAAATGACAGGCTCTCCTCATGAGAAATAAAACTCTATTCTTGTTTTCCTGCTTCCAGCGCCCGTCTCTTTATTTGGTAATTGTTCAAGATGGGAACTAAGAGGCGTCCTGCGCCAGCAGCCTGGGCATCAGGTGCGTTATGGACTGACATTTCCACAATTGGCGTCCCAACGCGGGGTCCATCAGCGACATAAGGTCCAGTAAGAGAGGTCCAGACGATGGGGTGAACATCTAAACGATTGGAGTATACCTGCCTTGAGAGGGCCCTCGTCCGGCTGCCGATTGAATGAACTTCACCGATTCTGAACGGACCTCTCTCAAGTGACCTACTGTCCTGACTGGAATCATACAGGAATGCTGCGGTAAAAACATGGAGAAAGAGAACGATTGGGCGCTGGAAAAAGGAAGGCGAAGAATTGCCCACACGGTCCGGTCCGGGTAAGGTTAAGTAGGACGTCTTTATGTCCGATTGGTAGGATGGCTTTATCCATCTGATTGATTGATTGATTGTACTTGAAGTATTGGTTCTCTTTGAGACATTTTCTATTTGCAAACAGCGATGAATAGTAACGTTCCCCTCTCTTTGCAAATAGTTAAGGATAGGTAATGCAGACGTTTGTCCCCCATTGTAATCAGTCATGCCTATTTTTCTCCCCACTGATTGTTTGTTATCGATTCTTATCGATTATTGCTCTTTGAGATATTCTCTGTCTACAAACAGGGAAGAATAGAAATACTCTGCCCCCTTTTGCAGATAGTGAAGGATAGGTAATGCAGACTTTTGTCCCCGTTGTAATCCGTCATGCCTGTTTTTCTCCCCATTGATTGATTGATTGTCTGGACATTTATTGTTCAAGGAATAAGTTCTTTTGAGGTATTGTCTGTTTGCAAATAACATAGAAAGGAAATATTCTGTCTAAATCTTTGCAAGTAGTGAAGGGTAGGTAATGCGGACCTTTGTCCTCCGTTGTAATCTCTCGGGCCTATCTACTCCCCACTGATTGGTAAACTAGTTCCACCCGGACCATTTATTAGAGGTAGGTCATCTGGCATGATCAGAGGGCACCCCTAATAAAAAGGACATATGTAATAATAATGAAGTAAATCACCGTATCCTGTTAACAGAAACTTTAGCATGAAACACGCTAGGAATAAAAAGGGAAGAAAGAAATAAGAAAGCAAAATCAGTAGGCCACTGATGAGTTTTTTGATTTCGCTGCAAATAAGAAAACGTTAGAAAATAGCTCACGATAAAACACATGATTCCGCTAGAAATAAGAAACGTTAGAAATAAGCCCGTAATAAGAAACATGAAAATGGTGAGAGAAGCCAAGCTTGACATCACGGCAGCCACGAGGCAACTAGGCTTTGCCACCCCCCACTGCTCCAAACATGTCTGCCCCACCGCCTGCCACGCCCCAATAACGGTAACATGAGACAGATACAAGTCAACAGATACCTACCCCCATTCTGGAAACTCCCGAAGTGCAACAGGTTCGCGGCTATGCCCATCCGGAAGACGAGATCTTCGGCACGTGTAGGGCGGGTCCTGCTGCCAGCCGTCGGCCGGAGGTCATCGAGTAAGGTGGGCCCGAAGAAGAGCCGAGGCCGACGGGATCCGGGCGTCCCCTCTTCTTTCTTCAATAATGGCTGCGACAACACGGGGGGGGATGTCTTGCACATGCCACCGACCCCCCCCCCCCTCGCATCTCCTGGTCCAGCCACGGCTTGGTAGACGCTCCCCGTTTGGCCCTGAAGCGGCGCCTTGCAGGCCACCGGGGGGGGGATGTCTTGCCTATGCCTCCGACCCCCCCCCCTCTCATCGCCTGGTCCGGCCATCATGTATATTAGCGCCGAGAAAAACGGCGTGGGGTGCGCTGGGAGGGAGAGGCGGCGCGAACGAGCCTCTCCCACCGCCCCAGATGGAGGCCCCCAGCGGCACCCCCGACGCTCCACTCACCCGACATTGGTTCGCCCACTCGTAAAATGGCGGTCGATCCTGCTGGAGCGGGCCCGGCGTGAAGAGATGGCCCGGTTGCTTGTTGATTAAGAAACGAGTCCCACCATCATAAGTTTTCTCCTCAACTTTGAAGATTCTATAAGAGCCACGGGGGCCCCCGACCCCCGCGGACACCCCCGATGGGAAATGACTGCCATGATTGCCCACGGAACGATGAAGATGTGGCCGCGAGACGTCGGCGCTCCCATGCTGACGCCAGCCTCAGTTTGAATGACTAAAATCCTGCAGACTACAGTTCGGATCAGTTCCGGTGAAAACCCAGTATGACCCGGTAGGAAACAACTGTTGCCTCCCTCCCCCTTTTGACTGATGGTTCATACTGCCGATCCTTTCTGTTACCCTTTTAACGGAACTTTTGGACTGGCGAAAGAGGCTCTGGGCCAACCACGAGTTGGTGGAGATTTTGACTTTGCCTGGATCTGCCTGGCTGCTCCCAAAATGGCGCTGGTACAAATGAAACTTTCAACTCCTTGTTGTACCCCGATTGCTCAGCCTTGGTGTCATGAAATATGTATGCAGTTTTTAAACACAATGAATTGATATGGGATGGGTACTGATTATGTGTTTGGACAATGAATTGAAGTGAGATAGTTACTGATTGAACATTCGGACAATGAATTGTTGTTGAGTTGTGGCGCAACATGATTATTGAAAGTTCGAATTTCAACACTTATGATACCCGCTCACACTGAAATTCCGATATGATTTTATTGCACTTGTCGCACTTTTATTATGAAATCAACGACCACCGACTCCATTAGGTTTTCCACTAATAAGTATCCCCACATGTACAATTCTGGCCGGCCCACTGGGTTGTAGGCCCGTATTTATGCACCGACATTTTTATTAAAGATTTTTGGGAAAAGAGTACGTAGTTGTCACGTGTAAATTGGTAAGTTTCGAATAAATGACCACTATTTCCGATATAACTAGATTACAGGTGAAATGGCTCAGCTCGACTAGTTAAGGGTTAAAAAGTAAAGTACGCAGAAATATTACAAATATGAATGGTCCAGGTTTTTGTTGTATGTGTTCCCTCATTTTTGTACAAGCCTAAAACAACTGCTAAAGATCCTGGTATTCAGCCTATACTTTATATGCTACCTGTGTCAGGGAAGTTGTTTTAAAAATGCCCCTAAGTCGCCCCGAAGGAGTGCCACCTGACCCCCCCGCACGAACGACAGCGACACCGTACGGCTGTAGGTTATCACTTTTCCCCAAAGGAGAGCACGAGCTCGCCCCCCCCACGTTGCACCGACTGCCCTTTTGTTCTGCCCCCCCCCTGCGCACGATCCGTAATACCACGCTTGGGCGACCTATGCTACCCACAGGCTTCCGATAATCATCCCTCCCACCCTTAATGGTCCACCTGGGCTTAAACGCCAAATTGGCAGGGACTGCGTCCAGTGGAGATAGCTCGAGTATGTAGTAAGTAAAAGCCTTTTCGAGTTTATGCGCGCTGATGTGTTTTTAAAAATGCTGCCCCTGCTCCCCTTCTTTTTCCCTCTTTCTGCAGGTCACATCGGAACATCGACTAAGGTACGAAAAAGAAAATGGTGAAATAGCGGACAAAAAAAAAAAAAAAATGGGAAAAAGGGGTTCGATTGTGATACATACACACGACAAGCGAACGGTGGCTATTTCTCTCCCTGAACTTAGCGCTTGGGAGGATAGCCTGAAGCGGAAACTACAAAATATGACTTCGCTTGGCACCCCGAATAATACAACCAAAAATGACGTGCACTAATGAATAAGCATCCTACAATTAACTAAATAGGGAAAGTTTAAAGAATATTCTGAGGTGAGGTTTACCCAAGTACCCTCCGCTTGGAGGACTAGGAATGTTGCCAGTGTTTAAAATCTCCTACCTCCTTTCGCACCCTCATAGACATAAGAGTCAAAGCTGCCCCATTGTTCTCACATCTGACACCCACTGTTGCCTCAGCCTGGAAACCCATTAGCCCGACCAGGTTAGTTCTTGACCAATTGCCAAAGGCGTAAGTGTGTACAACCAAAACCACCAGTAAAGGCAGCCGACGATAAAAGAGAAGAAAAAGGTAAAAAGAGCTTAGGATGCTAAGGATGCGCAGCATACAGGAAGAGATCATTATGGCCAATAACTGTTATATGTCTTGTCTTGGATTTTTGTATATAATACATGTACTGTCTCCCTCGCCTGAGTTTGTGTGTACGTAATGTATGGATCTACGGCATCCCTCTGCCTGTGTTTCTGTATTACTTAACCCCTGCTGTTCTGTGTTGTGTGCGCACTGAATGGCCCATTATTGTACACGTTTCTCTCTCTCTCTCTCTCCATGTCATACGTGTACCGAATGGTCCATTTAGAGTGCGGACTATCTCTCTCTCTTTCTCTCTCTCTCTCTCTCTCTCTCTCTCTCTCTCTCTCTCTCTCTCTCTGAGGGTCCCCTTGTTCCCTCCTCTCTTGTATGATAACGTTGTGCCCCCGGCACAAACCTAATTGGGTCTCTTCGAACACAAAGGTGTTCGGCAAAATTGACAGAAACTAAAACGATTGTAACTTGCCATATTACTACCTCTCCTTTCTGCAAAACGATAGAACCCGAGTTGGTAATGAAGGAAAGGACAGGTAAGACGACTGATGTCCCCTAATCTAGCCTTTTTATAGGGGGACTATAATGTCAATGGTCTTCTGTTTTTCAGTTCGTTAGAAATGCAATCCCCAATGCCCAAATTGCCTCACCCCTCTGCACTTAAGTGCGGATGTCCAAAGCGTCCTCACTTCTCCCGATTGACCCCAACTCCCTGTCCAAAGCGTCCTCGCTTCTCCCGATTGACCCCAACTCCCTGTCCAAAGCGTCCTCGCTTCTCCCGATTAACCCCAGCTCCATAGCAGCTATCCCCGAAACGTAATTGATGACCTCGATTAACCGTCGCTCCCCAAGAAAAGCATGTTTAACATCTGCCCCCCTCTGATGATGATAACCCCCTGCTTGCAAGAGTTAGCCGACCCCGAAGGGAAATGTAAGATTGTCAGTACTTGGGTTAAAAAGAAAAAGGGCGAGTCTCTACCTAAGGACTCGATTTTGAGTTTTGATTATAATACACTGTCGATAGGAGTCCAATTTCTCTCCACGTACGTCACGAATGAACGCCAAATAGGCTTACGAATTCAATGGAAATGCCCTCCTACATACTCCATAAGTGATGACTTCTGACTGTGACCGATGAACCTATCCCCCACCTACTTAGGATTGGGGACGGAATTGAGATGTATAAATGTCTTCTCCTGCCAGTTTTTCTAAAACTTGTTTTGTACCCATTCAAAGATACAATCACCGGGGGAGAGGAGCTGGACGTGACGCACAGCCTGGCCACAGATCATGGAGCACGTGTGACCTCAGCCAAAGGTGGAGCCACAGAGCAACGAGACGCGGGACGAGGCACCACTCTCAAACTCGGCAGATTAAGGAATAAAGGGCTGCCTTGAAGCCCTTGATTTGCTGACCCACTCGTGCCTGAAGTCCCCGTCCCTTTTGAGCCCGACTGATGGGCCTGCCTGCTCGTCATCCTTTGCTCCTTTGGTCCCTTGGTGTGTTCAAAGATCTGATCCCACTCCGCCCTCTCTTCCCTTGATTATTCAACAACATCACCCTTTTCGCATAACTTTTGACTATAGAATAAGGTTTTGCCACGAAAGAAGAAAGACACGCAGGTGCCCAGCATGAGGCACCCCTAAGAAGATCAGTTAGGAAACAGGACTGTGATCTAACAGCAGAGGACTGATCGCACCCTGCAACGCGTAAGGATGAATCCGAGCTGGACCTATAGCTCCACCGCCGGTGCTCAACAGCGCCAACGAAAGAAGACGGACTCTGTTAAAAAGACATTGTGACGAAGACCCCCCCCTTTTTTCCTGAACTTTCTACTCACCCCCTTGACTAATTGCTTGTATCGAACTGAATTCCTCCCTCAACCATTTTGTATTGCTTTCAAAAATGTTTCATCGGTCACTCATGTATTTAGTCGTCCAAAAGTCTCTTATAGCACTGATAAGACCCGAAGGTATCAGAGTACTTTTACTGTATGTTGATGTCACCGGAGAGAAAGTCTGAACTTGATTCTATAATGTTTCGGAACATTTTTCTTGATTGACTCCGACTAAGTATTATGCCGATCTCTAGACTTGTATGAATAACCCAACAAATGTAAAATCATATGTACCGCATTCCGCCAATCATATCGACTGTTTAGAACTGAACTAGCTTATGTAAAAAAAGCGGCGACTGTTGAAAATGGCAATGTATATGTACATAAGCGGCGTTCATTTGTGTTCACTGTACCCCTTGTAGTAAACAGAACGGATATCGCTAAACACTGACTGTGTTATCCCGCCAGCATAGACCCATGCACACACATACACGACAGCCATTTTAGGCACCATGGCCTCTCTGCCCGTTTGTTAAACCCCCGGCACCCCTCCCCGCGCGCATTGCTCATGCATCGGCCATAAGACCCTCTCCCTCTGCGTGACCCTGCTCTAGAAGTAGCACTCCTGCTTGACCCACACCCCCCCATTTCCTCCCAAGAACACCCTTCCCCTCAGCTGACAACCCCCCCCCCGGCTGCACTTGGCCTCTCGACCCGGTCCCAAGTCCTAAGACCAAGCCTCGTGGATGTACATCCCCCTTTTCCCTGCCCAGCATAACAAAACCGTGATACACCAGCCGAAGTGCACGATCTTATCGCCTGCCCAACCTTTGACCTGATCATCCCCTCCTGCCCTTGTGTCCGGTAGGAATGTCCGGCTGAAAGATCACAATCTCTTGTTACAGTCAGGAGGGGAGGATGACATTTGAGCGACTGGTATGGGAATAGGCCTGAAGCTGGGATTCCAAGCATGCCTTTTCCTACTTCTAAGCGTCTCTATTGTAATAAGGAATGTTTGTGCATCATAAACATGTGTATAAAAGACGAAGCCTCAGTGTGTGTGTGTGTGGGGTAGGGAGGAGAGAGCACACCCTGTAGACACCATGCGGGTACCCGAAATGACAGGCTCTCCTCATGAGAAATAAAACTCTATTCTTGTTTTCCTGCTTCCAGCGCCCGTCTCTTTATTTGGTAATTGTTCAAGATGGGAACTAAGAGGCGTCCTGCGCCAGCAGCCTGGGCATCAGGTGCGTTATGGGCTGACTTTTCCACATGAATACCTCAGGAAAAATGCATGTGGGTCATGTGCAGAAACCAGGCAATCAACAATTCAGTTAAGAAAAACTTACATGACCCCAACCCAGTTACTTCAAAAGATAGAAGAAACGTATTACAAAAAGGCATAACAATGAAAAGCAATGTAGGTGCAGGCATATAAAGTGTGGCAGAAGTGCGAGTTCACTGCAGTGTCAGCAGCCAGCCTCCTCTGTTTTATTCATTGCTCGGGTCAAAAGTAGCACAATTCCCTGAGAAGAAAAAGTAGTTCTTTGACTGTAGCGCCTATCAGAGGAGTCCAGGTCAGATCCGAATCAGGAATGATGCCAACGCTTCTGACCTTGGACAAACTCTGAAGTGTCTGCCCCTTTAAACCCGAGATGAGTGTTCTATACAAGCTGACTGCCATCCATCCTTGGACGGCTGACAGATTTAAATGAAATTATACAGACCCAGCTGTGCCTGAAGTCTTTCTGACATAAAAATGTGTGTCATCAGCATGTGACCGAAGCATGACCTTACTTTTACTCACCGCCTTACATAGAGGGAACACGTATATATTCAAAGGTATGTATGTGACAGTTGGCAATCTTGCAAACTTCACAGGTAGTTCTGTAAGGGCACAGCTGAAGAAGCCCGGTCTGCTGAACTGCTTCTCGTTGGCACCGCAGCTGAGCTCAGGCAGAATATATTTCATAATCCTAAAGTTTTACACGGGTAATAGACTTTTGCCACCCACTGTTCATTGCAGCCAGATTATCTATAAACACTTTCTTCCCATAAAGACTGCAGACTCTGAGGCGCGGATTACTGGTAACCCCAGATGTCTGGAGAAAGGGGCTGGAAGGATGAAACACGCCCGATGGGTGGCATGCTGGCTGCCAAGAGGACATACAGGAGAGGAGAGGCCAGACACTGGGTGTATGGTTTGGGAAAGAGGGGGTCGACAACAGCCCAGCCACGGCAAAGGCACCCTACCAGAGACAGCAGGACGCGCCTGTAAACAGGGACAGCCCGTGTGCTGGCGCGGTGGAGCGAGGCCTAGGATGGGGGCACAGCAGAGAGAAACAGGTCCATTATTGAAGTGGAAAGCACTTATTATTGTTGCTTGTGCAGAAACCAGTCAATTGAAAACCCGACATATGGATGACCACAAGCTGCTAGCTTTATTCTGCAGTGAAGGGAGAGAGGGAACTGCTGAGGGGGCGAAAACATGTTCACTTCTGGTCAGCAGCTGCTGCAATGTGATGGTATTGCCCCATCGGGTGCTATAGACCTGCTGAGAGATGCTGAAACCGCCTCTTTGGAAGAAGGGCAGAGGTGCCTGTGGGTGTGATGATTACAGCTCCAGCCTCCACACTCAGCACTGTTTGAGGATGTTTAAGGCTGCGTTTATGCTCCTCACAAAACTCAGCAGCATAGAATCCATGTTACCAACAATCCTGGTCCATTGTAGGCGGGACTTGGCGAAGCCCCCTTTTCCATCCTGACCTAGGTCATGAGACAGACAGGGGAGATTACTACAGCACCTGCAGAGTCCGACCGGCGGAAGGGCTCCAGAGAGAGGGCACAGCATGGCCAGGGCTGGACTGGTGTCAGTATAGTGATAGGCGGTCCCTGCTGGCAGCATAAGACGCATATTTCCATAGTCTGCAGATTCAACACACATCTAGGTCAATGGATGTAAGAGTTGTGCATGTGGAATGTAGTGCAGCTCCTGGCACTTTGCAGAAGGTGACCTCTCACCTCTGACCTGCTGAGTGTCCTGTTCGTGGATTAAACACGCGAGGGTTTCACCTCATTCACGTTACTATCACTAACAGGGAGATTAGGACTGGAGCAGGGCCTTTGCCCCTAATTCAGCCGTCCATAGATTTGCTACTACTTACTGACATTCTAAGGAACGAGCACATACTGTGACATACATCAAGATTTACTAAAAGATGTAAATAAAATAAAGCATTGTTACACTTCTGGAACACAAGGGATTTAATGATAGGCTTGAGGAAGTGCAAAAAATATCTATAAAATTAGCAAAAATCTATAAAATGCAGCAGAGATTGTTCATACAGCCCATTGCATTATCAGGGAAGCAAGCTATCCCCCCAATGGGTGGGGGCATCTGGAAAACACAAGAGTCGCCACACTGTGCCTGCCCTGAAACGGAGGAGAGGCAATCTCTGCAACTTTGGAAATTCCAAGGATAGGTAAACACCGGCTCTACGGATGCTAAAAACATGAAATCATCACAGATGGAACCTGTGCTAGATACCACACCCAGTCTTTGGGCAAGACAAACATCTGTAAAACGGACTTCACCAGCTTCTTTCGAACTTGGTCAAAGTGGCCGCTGCGTAAAACAAATCTGACAGAATAAATTCAATAAAGACTTGGAACATATTTCAAACAGGGGATAGAAAGGCCCCGGTCTAGAGTAAGACAGCCTACAATGACCTCTCGGGTAAAACTTGCCTCAGAATTAGACAGCACACCAGCCCAAAGCATTAGTGGGTCCAGCTCTGCTTTAGCAGTAATAAAGGGCAGGTTTAGCTCTGAATGTAAAATACATTTGAGAGCTGGGGGAGGGGGGGGGGCAGGAAGACTGAAAAGACGCCTGCAAATCTGATTCTCTTCTACCAATAAAGGGAGGTATTATGAGACCTCCAATCCCCTGGCCATTCAGAGCCGCAGGAACGCACTGCATATTATATATTTTGGAATAGGGGGAAATAGTCCCCCTGCCTGCGGTCTGGGGAAGATTACATTTAGCTCTAGCTGCCCTACTTAAATTCAAAGGAGAGGTGCTAACCTGTGACTCCAGGAACCTGCTGAGTCAAAAATAACACCAAGATGGCTGAAGTTGCTCACACTGGGAATGGCCACTAATTGGCCACAATGGACACAATGTGCCGCACACCAGAATATAGGACTTGCCAAAGTTAGTTGTTAAATCTAAACCGCTCATAAAGGAAAAAGGCTCTTCTAATATGTGCAAAGCTCTCAGGGTCCTGGCCATTAAGACAGCGTCATCAGCATATAGTAATGCTGTGATGGGCATAATGGGGATTTTCTGGACATCACCAGTGGCAGCTGCCAAACGGGCACTCAGTTTGTTAAAATAGAGGATAAACAATAAATGTGCCAGAATGCACCCATGACACACACCACTGTCTCAAGGAAAGGTGTCAGAAGTTTCTCCTGCTGGGCAGTAACGCACGTTTGCCACTAAATTCTCATGCAAATTATGCAGGAAATTCATCAACGTGACTTCAACCCCCAAATCCAACAATATCAGCCAAAGCTTTGTTCTGTTCACAGTCGATAGATCCATAAAGGCCAGGTACAGTGGACAGTGCCTGGCAATGGTAAAACCTGCCCATGATAAGATACAGATTCCGGCACTGTTCCACTGTGCCTAGACCAGCCGCGGCCCGTGGAGGGAGTTGCGGTGGGGCAGAGAGGCGGGGCGGGGGAGGGGCAGGGTGGAGGGTGCTAAAAACCGGCATATGGATAATTGGAGGTAAGTAAACAATTTAATAAATAAAACGAATTTCGTTGCGCGCGCTGCATTGCATTTTGGCTGGCCTACCCCCGGACGAAAGCCATATTGGTGGAGAAACAGAATGTTATTTTGGTTTGCCTAAGATCTCAAATGATTGTGGACTCCCCTTCCCAGGAGCTGTACAGTACTATCATTAAGGTATCGTATCGTACTATCGTGGAGGAGTGTGGCTCAATGGTTAGAGTGGCAGACCCTGATGCAGAGTTCTGGCCCGGGACCAGGGTTCAATTCCCGCCTCGGCGGGTCTTGGGCTCAATTTCCTTGGACCTGACAATTCTTACCTCGGTGCCTATTCTAATCATGGGCCCCATCCTGCAACTCTGGGCAATAGCTTGCTCAACCTCCACACTGGCCCCAACAGTGCTGGGATGCCTGGCTTCACCCTGGGGGTGCCCAGGAGTGGACACTTCAAAGGAAAAGCCAGGAAGGGTTCCACAGCGGTATGAGTAATAGCGCCAGGAAACTGCTTGGTGGCAGTGCGCTCTACAAATACCTTGACATTTACATTTAAGGGAGACTGGCCAATAGCATTTAGGCAATTTTCAATTTCCTTTGTTGGAAATTGGTACTACGGTTGAATGCGCCCAGGAGCATGGAAAAAAGTTACACAGTGAGTTGTTAAATTAATTGGTAAGCATGGGGCCCTATAGGTCGTTGTCACACTTAAAAAGGTCCATGGGTACCCCATCTGGCCCACAGGCTTTACCGCCAGGGCTTTGCCTGATAGCATCCTCCACGTCTAGTAAAGAAGTCTGGAGGATTACCCAGTCGGACCCGAAGTAGGTTCTTGCAAAACTTATCTTCGTTGCTTGGTAAATAGAGCCAAAATGTTTATCCCATTCCAAGTCAGTTATATCACAGGTCAGGAGCGGGTTTGTCGGAGCATGCCTCTGTCGGAGCTTATTGACAGTATCCCAAAACACTTTACTATTGTTCCTCCTGGCTGCCATTTCCAGGTGTTCTCAATCCCTCTTGGTCAAAGTTTCCTTTCTGTGCTTCAGGGTGCTTTTGTAGGACACCCTAGCCTCGCAAGCTCGCTAGGATCTTTGGGGTTTGCAGAGAGCGCCTTCCTCAAACGAATATTAGCAGCAAAACAGTGCCTGTCAAACCAACGCGGACACTCCTGACCTGGCCGAGTTGGTTTCAACAAATAGTTCTTAATACAAACACATAGATGATTATAACGAGCTAAAAGCACTTCCCCACATGGGTCATCTCTATGGATACTGCGGGGGATTAAACTCACGCACAGGAAAATGCCCTGCTACAATGAGTGCATTATGATTCCCCCACTGAGTTTCAATAATCGAACCCTGTGAGAACCACAGGAGGCAATCCCTTATGATGAATATATAGTCAATAACAAATGCCCATCCACACCCCCTAAAGGAGGGTAAGGTGGGGCTCTCGCTGTGGGAAAGGTGGACCATGTCAACAAGGTTGTTTGCAGCTAGATAGTTGCTCATCTCTCTCCCTCTATTGTCACGATGGCCCTCGTTGGTTGCATAGCCCTCAATCCTCAGCTCCTCCGAATTAAACGCTAATTTGGCCTGAAAATCCCCACAGAGAAGATACTTCAGATGGGTTTTAACCCATGGCCCTTTGGGCTACAGACCAGTTAGAAAACGAAACAGCTCCTTAAAATGAGTACAAACAGAATTAGTAAAATCATTGATATGAAAATTAACCAAATAAAAATAAAAGGAACTCAGACTATCTTTGATAAGCAAGGCTTGAAAGGTGGGACTGCCCGTAGCAATTGTCGACACTTATACTTATAGATTCAGTTGTAACCAAATGGAGAGACCACCCCTAGCTTTGTCATGCAGAGAGGGTAGTGCAGGGCAAGAATAACAAGCAAAGTCAAAACATGAGGTAGGAGTAGTAGCCAAGGTTTCCTGCAAAACAATGATGTCAAATGTATCAATAAAACTGAGCCAGACTGGGATAAAGATCTTGGGCCATATACATCATCAAACTATTTTGCATTTCCTAAATAGCGAATTTTAAGGAATCGCTCTTTAGGAAATGCAAAATGGTATGTATGAAAAAATTCGCTTTTTATTAGCGATTCCTTAGGCTTCCTTATTTGCAAATTCACATTTAGCGAATTCGCAATTAAGGAATAATTTCCAATGCATTCCTATGGGCCAGGAGGCCCATAGGAATGAATGTAAAATAATTCTCAAATTGCGAATTCGCAATTTGCTAATCGCAATTTGAGAATTATTGCAAGGGTGCAGGGGTGTCTCAAAGACACCCTGCTGCACCCCTGAAAAGAACATGTGTGTGCATATGGCACACATACATGCCCTATGGGCATGTGTGTGCATCACATGCCACCTTTGAAAATGCCAATTTGTGCATTTTTGGAAGAATTCGCAAGTTACCATCAACTACAAGTTGGTGGTAATTTGCGAATTCTTAACCACAATTCGCAAGCCTAAAATGCTACATACATAGCATTTAAGGAATCGCAAAATTGCGATTCCCTAAATGCTATGGAAAAATAAGGAATCGCACACCTTTGTAATTCCTTATTTTGGGAATGTTTCATACATTCCAAAACATGCAAAACGGCCGTTTGCGAGTCGCAAAGGCCGAAATTCAGCGAATTTCGGCCTTTGCGAATCACAAAAGGCTTGATACATATGGCCCCTTGTCCTCAGGACTTGCGACATTCCAGCTCAATAGAGAAAACAGTTAGCATGCATGCTCACTGAACTACATCCCTTCATCGGAGCACTGCACCCCTTAAGGTAATCCAAAGATAGAGGCTCATGGATTTGTGAAGGTCAGTCAATTGTCGATAAAAATCGATTTGCTACGGGCACACTTAAATAGTCCTTGGTTGAAACGAGAGAGTATAGTAGATGATCCGGACAAGTGTGGAGTTAAAGTCACAATAGATGTATTCGGAGGACCTCTTTCACAAGGCTTGGAAGCCTGCTGATTTTGGAATGACAGGATAGGGGCGGGGTTTGTAGAAAAAGCCAAGTGGATCTACAGTAATTGAACTTCCGACAACACCGTTGCACATGAACCCAAACAATAAACATTGTACCAAATGTGGTGATCTGAACTTAATGATGAGACAGTCTCCGTGGGTTTCTTTTAGGGCCAAACCAATCCATCCAACCCAGCAGGTTAACAAAATGTCATCCACAAATCAAAATGGAAAGCCCCTATGGCGAGCTAACCAGTCCAACACCTTATTGCATAGATCCCTATGGAGCTCCCCCTGAATCTTCAGTAACGAAGGGACCCCGCTGAGAACCGGCACATAGGGACAAGCTTTGGGAGGTAGATTGATAAATGTCTGACTAGAATAGAGTGTGTTCCTCCTGGCCTCGTGTCCAGACATACCAGGTCTTGCTGATGGAACCACCCCTTTGAGATGGGTAGTTAGTGTCTTGAGAAGGTCTGCGAAGACCCATAGCATGGAATAAACCCAGACACCAGAGGCACCTCCAAAGTCTTCACACCGGGGGATTTGGCTGATACTCAGGAGTGGAATCAGGGGCTACGTGTGCCTCCTTGGTAACTCTTGGGTGTGGGGGCCGCTGTAACAAGAAGGACGCAGGCAGTGACTCAATGGCTTCTAAGCGGTGAATCGAAGGAGAAAATTTGGCCTGTAAGAGCACAGTGCTTTTGATGATACAATCGTCCATGAAGCTCCCAGCACTAAAGGCAGTTTGTATTGGATCGCCCAAGAACTTCGCCATAGTGGAAGTTGATGGGTTTGTCGAGGCAAGGGATGCAAAATTACACTTTTGAGAGTTGGCCTCGGACAGATTTGACCGAACGCCCTGCTTTGCCCTTTTATTTTTGACAGGTGCCATGGGACTGTGGGAAACCCAAGCGACTGCATTTATCGTATGCGAGGCACCCAAATCTGAAGCGTCATCAGGAGCCTTAGCAAAGGAGCCGTAGATGAAATATCAACAGCAGGGGGCACACCAGTGCCCGAACTCAACGAGAGCCTTCCTTCTATAAGGGTAATTTCTGTGCTTATAACTCCCATAAGCCTTTCCAGCATCCTATCAAGAGAGGGGCACTTCAAGGGGGTGGGGGATTGATAGGGTTCCAATGGTATTCTTATTCCCCATTTAATTTACTAGAGAAATCCTCGGCAAGTGAAAAATTGAAAATACCTTCAAAAGCAGAGAATCAAGGAGAGGGGTCCCAGGCTCCTCCTGGCTCTGAGAGGTGCAGGTGAGCCCACTCTTGGTCTGGTCTTTGCCTAGGTGCGCGCCTGTGGGTCTCCGCGTCCAGACCCTCTTCCTGGGCTCACAGAAGGGAAGGTATATTGTGGGGGTTGAAGTCCTCCTGCAACTGTGGCAGAGTCAAGCTTCCTGAGCCCGCGGGTCCCTACGCGCTATGTAGTGCATGATCTCGCAGAATGGCTAGTGCATTGTGGGGTTTGAAGTCCTCCTGCAACTGTGGCACAGTCAAGCATCCTGAGCCCGCGGGTCCCCACCCACTATGTAGTGCATGATCTCGCAGAAGGGCAAGTGTATTGTGGGGTTTGAGGGGCGCTAGAGGGCGCACAACAGAATGGCCGCCCTTGGGTGAGGCTCCTGTAGCCTGGATCGATATCCGACATTTATCCTGAAAAACCGGCTCACACTCTGGCTGAAAAAACACTGAGAGATAAATTATACTCCTCCCCAACCTCGGTGAAGTTTTGGCGCTGATTGGCCGTTTGAAACAGAAGTTACGAGGCCCTGAAACTTTCCCCGGGTGGATCACTGGTCTGGCGGGGTGAGCAGTAGACGGCGGCCGCGACTAGGACAGGCCGCGGCTGCACACGTGAAGAGCAGGCCGCGACACCGGGAGACAGCCGTGCGTCTGTGAAGGATTGTAGCGACCACGCGCGAGCGATCGCCGCCGGAGCACTCCCTCGACCGGTGGGAACTCGCCACTAGACAAAATAGTGGTGAGGCACGGAGGGAGTGACAGTGGCGAGCTGGTGAGCGGATGGGCCCTCGGCCGTACCTATGCTGCATATGATCGCGGAGCGGGCATAATAGCGGCCTGACGCAGTGGGTGCTCGGGCGGCGGCCGGAGACTTCACATACGAGTCCTTGGAGGGACGGGCGGCGGCCCTTACCGATCATAAGGACAGGGCGGCGGAGGACCCCCTGGCGGTGCACCATCGGCGGGACAGATTAGCGGAGCGCACAGCAGGCCCAACCATAGCGGAAGTGTTGCGCTGCACACTGATTTGGTGGCATTTGCGTGGGGACAGTAAGTGTTGCCTGATGTGCCCCGAATCCGCTCCTGATGCCTCTGGTTTCCAATCTATAACAGATCGCCACAAAAGCTATAATTGGTGAGGTGGACATTACAAAAGTGCAACCCCCTTCGGCAGGCCCACATCCCAGGATATATATGAACTTGCTACTTGGGGCTCTGAGTGATATGCAGCCTAATCGCCGAGGACTGATGTGCTGAAATAAACGGACCTACAGCCACAACTACCTGTTGAGCCTCAACGCGGGTCAAGTGCGGAGGCGACTGAGGCTTCCAGCTTGTGGGCCACTCGAGGGAGGCAAATCCCCCAGAAGGTGATTCGGAAGACATTGTGGACAGCTGTCACCTTGGGAAAGACAGGAGGTAGGAGCGACCAGATTTGGGCAAGGATGGGGAAGCCGGACTCCCGTCAGTCAAAACTCACCTTTGACGCTGCAAAAAAAGTGTTGAATTCCGCCACGGAGAGTGGAGCGCCGAACGGGATGGATCAGGTGGCAGGTGGGTCAGCAACCAACGAGATCAATGTCCAACATATCCTGCAAGAGATACGGCAAGGATTTGCCACGGTAGTGGATAAAGTGGACAAGATGTCGACGAGAATGGATGAATGGATGCCATCGTGCACAAAATGGACCAGCACGAAGAAAGAATAGGGGAGATGGAGCGGCGCATTTCCGTGAACGATGACATCACGGCGGGACACACAGCGCAGCTTACAAGAATGGACAACTTACTGCGGGCCATCGCTGCGAAAAACGAGGATTTGGAAGCCCGTAGCAGGCGCAATAATATACGCGTCACAGGTGTTCCGGAGTCCACCAACACAGGACGCATGGAGGACTATATAGAAAAGCTGCTACTAGCAACCATCGGGACTGACCCCTTCTCCACACAGTTCATAGTGGAACGTGCACACCGGTCTCTTGGACCACAGCCCAAGCCTGGAACTCCACCTCGACCCATAATCGCTCACCTCCTGAATTATCGGGATCGAGACGTGGCCCTACGAATAGCACGCATTAAACGAACCCTTTCCTACGAGGGTGTGTCCTTTTCCATAAACCCGGACTTCACCCCGATGGTCCAAGAGGAAAGACGCAAGTTTATTGAAGTAAAAAAGAAACTACGCGAAGCGCAAATAGACTACGCCTTGTTATACCCGGCCCGGCTCCGGGTGACACACCAGGGGAAGCAGCGCTTCTTCACTAAGCCGCAGCAGGTGGAAGATTACCTACGAACACTGAAGAAAGAGCAACGAAGACCGACTGGACGGAGATCTGCAAACCAAGACAATCCACACGAGCCGGATGAGGAATCCTGAGATGCCTACACTGAGGACTATCTATGGACCTATTAGGCTTTGGTGATAACTGTTGCTATCCCACGTGGGATACCGAGACTGGGGACTCTTGATGATAACTCAGCCGACTGGTATCGAGAGTTCCGGTGGTAATGTATTCCAGGCCCCACTGCCCCTCCTTAGCCCTAGCCCAGAAGTCGTATAGGTCGGAGGGCACGGCGGGAGGGGAGAGTGGACGTGTGACCACCTAGAGTTGTCCCCCAATGGGTGTTCCCCTATGTTCGATACTGTCAGCATGCTGACAGGCAAGTTGTTGGTGGGCATTTGGGGAGGGGGTTGGAAGGAGATACTGGCAAGTTGGGGCTGCTTCAGTGGGTGGAGGGAGGAAGGAAGGGGGGTTGTGGGATTGTACTAGTGCAACGCAATGTGTTGATTGTTTGCCACTGGATACTACTGTTTTCTGTCGGGAAGAGGGGGGGAGGGAGGGAAGTTTGGGGATTGGATGATTTGACTTTGGTAAGAAGACATGGCCTCGCTCCCAGATTTAAGTGGAAGGGGGCGGGGATGACAGGGGGTCGTTATTACATGAGATTGAATCAGGTGCAGGTACTATTAACTAGACAGGTACATGTTCTGGCAACGGAAGCAATGTTTAACTATATCCTGCTGATATGTTGTGACACTATACATCATGATGGCAGCTGATGGGTTGATGTCGAAGATATCTGTATTATCTTGGAATGTAAGAGGCCTGAACGATGCCAGGAAAGGTAGAAATGTGCTGGCGTACTTGGACAGGCATCGAATACAAATTGCAAGAAACACATATAAGTCCACATGCTAATTACACATTTGCTAGCAAATGGGCGGCAGTCAGACGTTTCTCTTCATATTCTGCATATGCCAGAGGCGCTGCTATTTTAATCAACAAATCGGTGCCCTTTGAGATGCTTGGTGACATACTGGACTCGGAGGGACGATTTGTCTTAATATGGGGCAGGCTTGGCACTGGTACAGTCACGATAGTGAACTGTTATGCCCCTAACGTAGACACGCCTGATTTTTTTACACAATTATGGGGCAAGGTGGTCAACATAGGTTCCATGCATGTTATATGGGGGGGTGAGTTCAATGTAGCTATGGTCCCGGGAATGGACAGATCGGATGGTTGTGCCCACTACAATAAACGTGCCAGGGATGTGTTGAAAGGCATAATGGAAGAAGGGGGGTTAATTGATAGCTGGAGGCTAGCTCACGCTGCACTTAGAGAAGGGACACATTTCACCACATATTCTAACACATGGGCCCGACTTGATTATTGCCTGTTATCTCGTGGACTGAGTGTGGACCTGGGCAGGGTTGTACACTTGCCAAGTACATATTCGGATCATTGTCCAGTACTGGTCCAAATTCGTATACCGGGTATGACAAGACGAAACCCTCGTGGCGCCTTCAGTCTACAGCATTGCTGGACGAGGTCTTTAAATTGGAATTGGGTGAGATTGCAGCGTTTTTTCCTAGGAATAAGGGATCGGTGGATGACGTTGAAACGATTTGGGAAGCTTTTAAAGTATCGGTCAGGGGATACTGCATCTCCAAAAGCTGTGGGGTGCTGAGGGACATTCAAGGTACTATAACGAAACTTGAGCAGGAACTGAAAGAGCTAGAGGCAAAGATGACACGGGAAGGGGTGGGGCAGTTCCATAAAGAATTTCGGGACAAACTCACGCAATATGAAGATGAAGCAGCTAGAGAGGTTAAATTCAGGGGGTAAGCATTGGAGCGCTAGACTATACTGCGAGGGAGAGAGGCCAGGGCGAGCGCTTGCAGAACTTACACAAAATCCTCGATATAGCACGCACATACTCGAGATACTTACACCAGAGGGTAGGAAATGTCTAGATACTAAGGGGATTTTACATCAATTCAAGTCACATTACTGCAGCTTTTATACTACGCAACAAGTAGGGGAGGTGAGGTTTGACGACTTCCTAGACGATGTGGCGTTATGCTGGTTAAGCGACACACACAGACAATTTCTCAGTGCCCCATTGGAGCTAGAAGAAGTACGGGATGATATAATGTCATTAAAAAATGGTAAGGCCCCTGGGCTGGATGGCCTTCCGGTCGAATTTTACAAATGTTATATAGACATAATGGCCTCAGTGCTGAAGGAGGTTTTTGAAGATGCGCTAGAAGTAGGGATGCTGCCACGTTCAATGCGGGAGGTGGTGATTACTTCCCTTTTAAAACCGGGGAAAGATCCCGCAGAGTGCGATTCGTACCGCCCACTGTCCCTCATCAATTGTGATGCAAACATTTTAGCAAAAATACTGCCGTCTCGACTGTCCCTCCTAATGACCATGATAGTGCTCCCAGACCAGGCTGGTTTTGTTCCTGGCAGATCCACCAATCATAATTTGCGTACCCTTTTCTCTATGATTCGCACCATAGCGCCGGAGTTTCCGGTGGCTGCTGTGTTCTTGGATGCTACGAAAGCATTTGATTCAGTGGAATGGGATTACATATTTACCGTCCTGAACAGGATGGGGTTCCCTAAATTATTTATTGCCTGGATCAAATTGCTCTACCAAAGCCTACGGCAAGAGTGCTTATCAATGGTGGGCTATCCGATCCAATATGTATCACCAGAGGCACCAGGCAGGGGTGCCCGCTTTCCCCTGTGCTTTTCGCAATTACGATTGAGCCCTTAGCATGTCGTATTAGACAACTACACAAGCAAAGCGCATTTAAATGCTTCCAACGGCAAATCGATGTGTCCCTATATGCGGACGATTTGACACTGTATGTTACCGATCCTCACTCTAACCTCAATCCCCTGCTGCGCGAATTTATAGTATTCGGGCGCCTGTCGGGTGTACAAATTAATTGGAAGAAATCACAGTTTTTCCCTCGCACCACAGTGGTGTCCCGCTTTCAGCGGGACTACCCACTGGACTGGTGCAGCTCGGATCTCCGCTATTTAGGTATACAGGTGGCCATAGTAAAGGAAGAAACGATAAGGTTGAATTATGGCACTGCGATCACAAAATTAACCTACGATGTCACACGTTGGATGTCACTACCACTATCCATGGCGGGTAGAGCTTCGCTTATAAAAATGGTTATCCTGCCTAGGTTTTTATACCTTTTTCAAAATATTCCATACTACCCGGGCGCCTATTTTTTTAGAACACTGCGATCGGAATTGCTGAGGTTGTTCTGGGGAGGCAAGCAGCCACGGCTGGCATGGTCTATCATAACACAGCCATACGCAAATGGAGGATTTGATGTTCCGGATTTTGTTGTATATTATCTAAGTGCGCAGGCACAATACGCATATCACTGGTTTGCACCGACTCCTTACATGCCGCAGCTGGCTGCAGAAGATTGGATAGCGAGGCCCCTACCCTTGAAAGGAATAATACATAGCCCTGTTAAAGCTATAGAGACGCTGTTTACTACGGTGACCTGTACGGTGGACGCCTGGCGGCGGATCCTTAATATACTGCGCTTCCCTTTGTTATATGCGCCAGGCCTGCCTCTTGCTTATCATCCCCAACTGACACTGCTGCAAGAAGGTGGGTTTCAAAAAATGTGTCAGCGACTTGGCATTGATAAATGGGGGGATCTATTCCTGAATGGCCAGTTTAAAAGTAGGGACCAGCTATTTCAGGGAAATCAACCCACACCTCTCGAACTATTCTATTATGGCAGATTACGACAGGGATTGAAGAGTATACTCCCACAATTTCCTGCTGAGCCAGATACAGTGATGCTGCTACGGTATGCAGCGTTTAGAACGCAAGCATTACCACGGAATACCTTTACAACGCGGGCGTAACAACGAAAGTTGTTACCACGCATTGCGCTGGGGGGCGCTCAAGGATAGTAAATGATTTAATTTACTATCCCAACACCTTCCCTACTATCCACGGGGACTGGTGTTGGAATAGTAAATTAAATTAATCAATTTTGCGCCCCCCAGCGCAATGCGTGGTAACAACTTTCGTTGTTACGAACGCGTTGTAAAGGTATGCGTTGTCAATGCATGCGTTCTAACGTCATACATCCGCTGCTACATATTATACTGACGTCTACAGAGGGGAGCCATATGGTCTCCCACATATATAGGACCATCAGGAAGCAGTGCGCGAGCATACAGTGTAAAGCACGCAGACAATGGAGTGATGACATAGGCATTGAAATCGATGATCAGCAATGGGCCTATTGTTGTGGTATCACAGCTAATATCTCCTCTAGCTGCAGACTCAAGATTATACACTTTAAATTCCTGCAAAGGATATATTATACACCAGTCAAAAAACTTAGATTCCAGTTGACAGACAATGACAGATGTGACAAGTGCAGGGCAGAGGGTGCCGGTTTTCTGCACCTGGCATGGGAATGACGAGGGGTATATGACTACTGGACATAAGTTCATACAGCTCTGCAAGGAATGGTAGGCGGGGTACTAGATAGAGACCCCCTCATTATGTTGTTAGGATACACGCCGAAGATACCTAAACCCACTAGGAAATTTGTTGACATTGCCTTATTACTTGCGAAGCGTAGGGTTGCATGTCGCTGGGGGAGGGGGAGAGCCCCTAAATTTAAGGATTAGTTGACTGATATTATTTACTGCTAAGACCAGAATAAGATATATGCCGAAACACAACCAATGCAAAATAGACCAAAGGATATATGGGACCCCCTGAGGAGCTATCTTGTAGATCACTCTACTGCATCGGATACTGAAGTTCAGGAAGATGTGAGTACCGCTGCAGAGTTGTAGTCAACTAAGATCCTAGCGCTGTGGGTTACAGATCATACAGTCTCATGATATAAATGTTGAAATAATGTAGGAACACTGAAAAAGAAGTACGGCTATACGCTTGTGTATTATTGAAGGTTCATTGCTGGTATGTCGATGGTATAATGATGAACTGCATACAGAACTGGAACACTGGGTGGTCTCACAGGTTGACGAGGACACAGAAACCGATGAGATAACTTGATATAATGGAAATTTCTATGGAGAGTTCAACCCTCATGTACTCGTCTATGTTACTGACATGGTATTGTATATGCTTTGCCAAGACTGATGCCTGTAAAAATGCACCTGTATCACAATTTTAAAATCTCAATAAATAAAGTTTAAAAAAAAGTGTATTGTGGGGTTTGAAGTCCCCTTGCAACTATGGCACAAGTAATGTAAATTACTTCCTAGAGATGACATAAGTACACACTAGATTTGTAAAGTATAAGATTGTTGTGTAGGGATGTTTTGTGTTAGAAAGAGATTATTTGAACACAGAAGAAAGCTGATACTGAAGTACAAGTTTAAATACACAGCTGGGATCTGCAGAATAAAAAAGAGGACCATGTATAATAACGTGTAGTGTTGTGTTCTTTAGAGAGCCATGTTTACACAAACTATTTTATGCTGGGAGGCAGTCATTATACTAGTAATGCGAAGATGTCCCAGTGCTTCTACACAAACCACAATGATGTATCATTGGTGAATATTATTTTAAATAGTGTCTATTGAATGTGTTTAGTTTTCTATCTTATTAACCCAATGCATTTTCTAAACCAACATGGCCTCTTTTAAATCAGATCCCATGGTGTGCATGGCTACGTATTTTTAAAGCCACACCTATCTACGAAGAACGTCATGCTCTATGGGGTCATGGGATCTATGGTGGATAATGGCCAGATAATAATGCCACATAAATGTGTTGTATAGTTTACTTTTGTATAGTTTGCCTATTGTGTATCGCATAGGCTCTATCTTGATTATTAGTTGAGACAGTCTTGCCACATGCCTAGACAAGTTGGCTGGCCCTCAACATGGCTGAGGGCGTGACATCAGGGTCTAAATGAAGCATGGTTACCAAGGAACTTTGAGAACTCTGCAACATCGAAGCTAATAAAGATGACAACCTTGGAATAACATTGTATATAATGTAGCAGAGGACTGACTGTGCTACTCAAAGTGTTACTGAAGCTGAGGAACAGCAGAGTTGCCAAGAACAATGAGATTTTTAATTTTATTAGATCTGATTTTTAGCAGACATGGCTGCCCAGAACGGACTTCCCAGCGCTATAGGCAAAACGTCGCAAAACCAGGTAAAAATTGTGAAGGCAGCCATGTCTAGGATGGTTAGAATAACAAAGTCTTCAGTTATTTTCTAAAAGAAGTTGCACTGGGGGAAAGTGGCAACTAAAAAGAGAGAATTAAAGAGCTTTGCAGTGGTTCATTTGTAAAACAATGAGTGTTAGGGCCCTCGTCAGGAGGACATGGCAGCTTGCACCATCTAGTGCCAGTGCTGCCAATTACAGTACCAACACCATTACTAATCATTACAAGTGTGACAATTCATACTATTCAAGGCACCCAAAGTTGCAAGAATGGCTTGGGTGTCTTGTATCAGTGATTGGTAATGCATATTAAACGAATAAACAGCTGTTGTTGTGCTCATACCAAAATTTAGAAGACAGCGCCACCATCTGGCCCACTGTCACAAGTGCCAGTGCTAAGAATTAAGTGCTGGTGCAGAGTACAGGAAACCACCGGCTCAAATTAAGCACTGGAACTTTGAGATCAGAAAACATAAGAAGAGTCCACCCTGCCTCACTTTGACAACCCTGGGTATCCAGGCCAGTTTGCATTTGGAGGAACTCATTGATCTAGTGGCAATGTAAGGTTTGATCAGATGTCTCAAGTATGCAGAAACTGTGTTAGAGAGCAAAAGGCAAAGAAAAGAGCTTTGAACGAATACGCTTTCTGACACGGAGCCTATGGCGATCAGCCTGATGGGTGGAAACTGATTGGGTCTGGGCATCCATAATAAAAAGTGAGCAGCCTCATTCTGCATGATTTGCAATCGTTTCAACAAAGGCCTGCGTGTCACCTAGATAAAGAATGTTTCCATAGTCCAGATAGGAGGTACTCATTGCCTGTGCCACTGTTTTCTAGGTACATATGTGCAGAGTCCATAAAACCCTCCTCAAGGTCCTAAAAAGGCTGAATCAACAGACTGATAGATTCCTGATGTGAGGTTCAAAAGATAAATTATCGTCAAACTAGATCGCAAAGTATTTTATTGTCGGCTTTGGCTAAAGAAATGGGCTAAGAGTGTCTGGCCACCAGGCTGAAGTCCAGAACTATAGAATGTTGCCCACCATTATAACTTCCATCATCCCCCCTTCAGCTTAAGACAGCTGCCACTCATCCAGACAGCCACGGATAAGAGACAACTCCTCAGCTGCCCAGAATTATTACCCTGGTATGAAGATAATGAGATAACCAGAATAGTATCATCAGCATAAGAGACCAGGTAAAGTCAAAAGATTGCACAATGTTGGTTAAAGGGCAGACATAGATATTATTAAGCACTGGGCTGGAATAGGATCCCTGTGGGATATAGCAAACCCAGAGGAAGAGTCTTGGAGTAGAAAGGCTTCTCATACTCTTGGGAGCATCGTTCTTGTAAGAATGAGGCAAACCAATTGCACGCCCTACTGTTAATTTAGCAGTCCAGGAGTCTGTCTAAGGGAAAGATATTGGACACAGTGTCAAAGATGTCACTCAAATCCAGCGGGAAGATAGCAGCTGGGCCTTCCCGATCCAGGGTACCTTTTAATACTGCAACATCTGCGAGTAGGGCTAACTCAGTGCTGTGGCGATGGCAGAAACACGACTGAAAGGAGTCAAGGTTATTTCTCTTCAAGGTAGTTTGAGAGTTAACGATTGATATGTCTCTCCAAAATCATAGATGGTAAAGGGAAAAGAGAAATTGGCTGGTAATTTTGCAAAGATGCCGGGTCTAATGATAGTTTCTTCAGGAGTGGTTTAACCACCACATGTTTTAAAGAATTGGGGACCACTGCTGTGAGGATGCACAGATTAGGAAGGTCTCTTAGGAACAGGAAAAACAAGCATTGGAAATGCAATAGGTCTCGCATTAGAAAAGTTGGAGCTATTGGTTTTGTAAATGACAATTTTTTTTATGTGTTGGTCTTGAAAATAGCAAAATGAATAGCTTTGTCATTTACAATGCCAATAGTTATATGACACCTATAGCATTTGTAATGCAACATGTTTTGTATTTACGTGACTTAGATGTATTGATATTACAAATAACAATGCTTTTAATTTTTTTTAAATAATTAATACTTAAATAATTTATTTAATTTGTAATGGCAATAGTTTACATTTTCCTAAATAACTTTTGTGAAGATTATGTTCAGTGTTTTTTATTGTGACGAAAATCCAAGAACAGAAGTGAAATATTAACTTCTTTTTGTGATTTGTAATAAAGCGTGAAAACTTGAAAACAGCTTGAAACATTGAAAGAACATATTTGAACCAGTGATGCTGTGGTTGCGCTGAGTGATGCTGTGGTAGCGCTGAGTGATGCTGGGGTGGCGCTGAGTGATAATGTGGTGGTGCTGAGTGATAATGTGGTGGTGCTGAGTGATGCTGGGGTAGCGCTGAGTGATGATGTGGTGATGCCGAGTGGTGCTGTGGTGGTGCTGAGTGATGCTGAATGATGCTGGGGTGATGGTGATTGGTGCTGAGTGATGCTGGGGTGGTGCTGAGTGATGCTGTGGTGTTGCTGAGTGATGCTGTGGTGGTGCTGAGTGATGCTGTGGTGGTGCTGAGTGAGAGATGGGGAGAGGGAGAAAAAGGAGAGGAGGGAGAGGGTAAAGAGAGGGAGAGAGGAGAGAGAGGGGGAGAGAGGAGAAAGAGAGGGAGAGAGAGAGGAGAGAGAGAGGGGGAGAGAGGAGAGAGACGGAGACGGGGAGAGAGGAGAGGGAAGAGAGGGAAAGGGAGAGAGGGAGAGGGAAGTGAGGGAAAGGGAGAGAGGGTAAGGGAGAGAGGGTAGAGGGAGAGAAAGAAGAGAGGGGGAGGACGAGAGCGAAGGACGGAGGGGAGAGAGAGGGGAGGGAGAGAGAGAGGAGATCAGGCAGAGGGGGAGATGGTGAGAGGGAGAAAAAGGAGAGCAGGGGGAGGTAAAGAGAGGGAGAGAGGAGGGGGAGAGAGGAGAGAGGAGAGAGCAGAGAGAGAGGGAGAGGGTGAGAGAGGAGAGAGGAGAGAGTGACAGGGAAGTGAGGGAAAGGGAGAGTGGGAGAGAGAGAGTGAGGGGAGGGAGAGAGAGGGAGAACAAGAGGGAAGGAGGGAGAGGAGAGGGAGTGGAGTGAGAGAGGGAGAGAGAGAGAGAGAGGAGAGCAGGGAGAGGGATAGAGGAGGAGAGAGTGAGAACCATGTTATCGACTCCAGCACCATGAAATACCAGGAAGCCACGTTTTGGTTTAGGAGCTTGATGCATAATAAAAAACAAGCAAATAAATGGAAGCCCTCCTCATGTAAATGGGGAACCTTACAGGCTACATTTTATTTGGGGTCAGGAACTGTGAATTAAGGGGATTCCGCCATGCAACATTACACTGTAGAAGTTGTGAATACAACGTAACTGGGTGTAGGCAGAGAAATTAGGTCAAACAAATGATATTCCGGAATACACTTCAGTCTTGAATTAGAAAATTTACCATGCAGGTAGTACACTGTAAATAAACATTTAGGATAAAGCTAAGTTTGACAGGCACATTTTTGCTGAGCAGCCGAGTGCTTTGCAGTAGTATGCTCAGTGTGAGGCAGTACAATTTACACAGTGACTACAACAAGCATTGGGGTGTATTAGTCAAACAAAGACGCAAGCACAGTGTGAGTGTGAGGGGGCAACGCAGGGGGGAGGATTACAAATGCCACGGGAGAGGGTAGCAATTGGAGTGCGGTGGAAGCATCAAAGGGCTGGGAATGCGTGGGGGGAAGGGGCGCAACACAGTGAAATGGAGCAAGCTGGGAACGTGTGACGAGCCCTGAAGTCAATGCAAAGTGCATCCCAATTACAACCCAGAAGCACAGGATTCTGCAATTTAGGTAACAACTTTCACAATAAACCTCATGAACAGAAGCGTAATGGTAACCACAAAAGAGGCGTTTTTGTAACTTTCACTTCTTCCGCTTTTCCTCCTAACTTGGCCCCTTGTGCTCGAATATATATATATCACTGGAATGTCAGAGAACGCAATTAGCCGTTAAGAATTCAAGTAGCGTTAAAGCTGCATATTTAATACCGCACATTGAAGCACGCACTTGTTAGGAAGTTTTCTAGTTGCCCTTGGTTGCGTGCAGGATAGAGTAGTACCTTTGCAGTACCTGGGAAAATAATCCCCAAAATGTTGTAGGGCACTTGTGAGGAGTAAGGGGAGAGTACGGGGGACAATGAAGGGGAACCACACTCAGCCTCGTAAACATTTTTCAAATATTGACAGCTTTGAATATTATCATTGCATGCAAATCTCGGAAAGGGGACCAACCGCACAGCACTGACAGATAAATCTCTTCGACATTATGCATTTTCCACGTCTTGCTCAGCGTGGGAACATATAGAGTGGTTTAGTGCTACATGCGCCAAAGTAAATAAAAACAGGTTTTATTGGTATAGCGCTTCATGTGTCTACACACTCAAGTGCGGGAGTAGGAAATTCAGGGCTAAGAGGAAGCATATGGGTTATGAAAAAAAAAACACAGTAAGCGAAGTAATGGTATTATGCCCGATCTCCGAGTGGGAGTGATGTACATTAAAGAAACCTGAGGCACCACAAAATATGATATATTAATGAACGTTTTGGTGTTGAAGATAAAATAATATAGACAATTACAAAAGCACGGCCGGCTATATTAATGAACGTGTTGGTGTTGAAGATAAAATAATATAGGCATTTCCAAAAGCACGGCCGGCTATATTAATGAACGTGTTGGTGTTGAAGATAAAATAATATAGGCATTTACAAAAGCACGCCGTGAAAAAGCCTTTGATGCAGCAGGGGGCAATTAAGGGAGGAGAATGGCTGGGCTGAGGCAGAGCGCAAAGCCTTTGATGCAGCAGGGGGTGGAGCGGGAAGGTGCTGGCGGCACCAAGCTGGGGAACAGATGGCGAAGACTGGCGATTTGATGCTGTGCACGCGCATTTTAACTCATTGCGCTTGCGCATTGAGCTAAACTCGCACTTGCACTGCATCAAATCGCCAGTAAATCGCCAGTCTAGTTAAACTCTTGTTTAAGCCCCTATAGTCTCGCTCCGCTCAATGCGCATGCGCATTGAGAGGCAAGACCTAAAAACAGACACAGCCTTCCTAATGGCATGGGATGGAGCAGGGTAGAAGGGGAAGCCAGATTACAAAGTTGATTAAAAAAGCGTCGAAATTAGCTGACTGGATTGGCTTAAATGTCGATAAGCTCCCGCTCACAGGCTTGGGGGTTTCAACCCCAGTGGGCCATGCAATTGCGAGCCTCTATTGAGAAAGACGCATAAATGTCAGAAGTATTTTTTGAGAAAACTGTTGCCAGTTTTTTGCAACAATGTAAGGAGGGGGAAGCCTCTGACATTTTTACTGAGGAATCTGGAGAAGCTTGGATGACACAATAAGGAATCTGCTGCTGGATCTAAAATGTGCCAAGTCAGACAATCAAGAAGGGATATCACCCGTGACTAATTATCTTATAATCAGGATCCATAGGACAGCTGTAACAGGATGCATTGAGAATTTTGATTCCAAAAACCTTGCACGCAGTAACTTTATCATATCTTTAAGGTGGAGACAGCCAAACTATATCTGTGGGGGGAACCCTCTCTACGAGGATTCCTTATGCCCATATTCAATTGGATTATTAACCATGTGGATAAATGTAGTGTACTTAAAGGAGATGTGGAGAACACGCAATTTACAGCATGAAATCAGCAGTGTCAGCTAAAGGAGTGGGTTAACTCTGGGTGCTTTGTGTCACCATCCACATGGCTGCCAGCAAAGAACATTAATAGAGGGCCTTGGAGTCTTCCACTCTCCGCGTGCTGCCCTTTCTTCTACAAGTCATGCTGCTAAGACACAAAATGTGCCTGATACTGTGACTTGTGTTGTGCAGGAGTAGGAAACTAGGTTTTTGATTGAGGGGGCTGGAAGCCAAACTCAGGCAACAACCAAAATCCTTGTCAGGGTAATCCACAAAAGTAACTAAGTTAACCTCTGCTTAACTCTTTGTTAGCTTGGCACAAACTCAGTCAGGCTTAACTTAGAGGCACTGTGTAAAATATTTATGCAGCACACACGCTTTTTACCTGCCTAGCAGGGCTTTACGATCTGCTTCTTTGGCCAAAGTGGCTGTGCCTGTCATTAAGCGATCCAGAACTGGAGGCCGGGCTTTCCGATATCTGGCCTCGCGGGGCTGGAATGAGCTACCTCTGGTCTTACGAAGGGCAAGTAACCTTCTTGCTTTTAGGAAGGAATTAAAGACTTGGCTCTTTTCTGCATAGGGGTTCCTGGGTTCTTTTCTCTTCAGTTTTTAGTTGTTGTGTTGTTACTCTGCATAAAGTTCTCTTCGCTAAAGCGCCGGGATGCTCTTCGGAGTAGCCGTGCGCTATAGAAGAAAATAAATAACATAACATAACAAACATTACTAAAGTGAAAATACAACATAAGAAAAAACCCACACCAATTTAGAAAAATAGAGTAAAATTTAACAAAGTAAAATTTAATAAGACCAAAACAACAAAAATCCAGGCTGTAAAACTGGAGATATACAATTTGAAAGGTTTTAGTAAAAACAGCACCATGAGCAATAACTGTGGGTATCTGGTTGCGCTAGACTGGGACAAAGTTAAACGTTCATGCTGACCGCAATGAAGTGCGAACGTGATACAGGGACCAGGTTAGTCCCAATGTAAAACGACACCTTCTCAAAGTCTGGTGCGCAGAGTTCAAAACTTCAGGTTCTCCCAGGAGGATCTTAACTGATCCCAGCCAAGGGTACCAGGCCTGGGAGACATCTCTTGTGGATCAGGAACTCACTTCAGCAGAGGCCAGCAGGGTTCAGGCAAGTCCAGTTGCAGTTCCAAGCAGGTCCAGTTGCAGGGCCAGGCAGTTATAGGAAGGCCTCTAGAGCGTTTTGTGTCCCTGTAGCTTAGAACATGAGGTCAGACAACTGGCCTTTGGAGTCATTCAGGTTAGCCAGGGATGAAGAGAGAAGGTCAATTCTTCTTTCTTTAGAGAGCAGGACAGGCCATATGCAGCAAGGCAGTCCTCTGAAGAACAAGGCAGGCCTCAAGCAGCAGGTCAGTCCCCTGAGAAACACGGCAGTCCTTCTTCTTTGATGTCCACAGCTCTAGAAGTGTACTGTAGAGTTGGTCTGATGGTCCTATATTTATACCTGGGGCCAGCATTTGAAGTGTGAGAAACTTTTAGACTGCCCCCACATCTGGTTCTGGAAAGTTAATTCCTCCCCTCTGTGGAAAAGTAAATTTTGCCATGTTCTGTGTCCCTACGCGTCCTCCATCATATGTTATCTGTGCATGATTAATATGCATATGTATTCCCCATGTTTGATTAAAGACGCAATTACAGTTGTGTCCAACTTTAGTATGTCAGTTTCCAGTTCTCGTGAATACTACGAATATCAGGCCTATGTAAAACTACGTTGCCACGTTTCTCAGTGTGCACGTTATGCCATTGTAAAGTCCCCGTTTCTAGGCCTCAAAAGGGCCCGGACACCAGATTCAGCTCCTGTTTCCTGAAGCCTCGCTGAGGAGCGATACAGCCCCCACCTGTATCCTCGACCCTTCACTTACTTCCTGCCTCGCAGTGCCCGGCTCAGCCTAGCTCTGCCTCTGAGTCTGCCAAGAGCATGTTATGATTCCAGTTATCAGTTCAGCCCTCCTTCTCTGCATTCCTAAGCTACTGAACTGCATCAATAGTTTCCGTCATTGTCTAGCCTTTACGTCTCCATGTAAGAGAAATACTGCATTTAATGGTCATTTAATATTCTTCATCACGCACTACATGTAGAATAATGCATGCTCTAGTCTTAGAGTCTGTTCGCCTTTACCCCGATAACTTTTGGATTCTATCAACATGTTCTCTAAACATCAGATACTAGATACTGTTTAGGTACATGTCGCCCTGACTCTCCAGACTTCAGTCTCTGCTCCTAGCACAGAGTTCGTAGCCCCCAGCTTCTCCTAGTAACACGTCATTGCCAGTTTGCGCGCACCATCAGGTCAGAGGTCCCGGCTCCTTAGGTAGCCCCCTCCATGTTTCCGCCCCATTCATGACATATTCTGTTACGTTTGCATCACATGTCTATGTATACGCCCTGTTACACCTACTTTCACCCTTATCTTTCGCGACTGCTACGCGTCACGCCTATTGCTCCACCCACTGCTACGCCTATTGCAATGTAATGCTATGTGTTTGCGTTATGTATATATGCTCATGTACTGTTATTAAAAAGTTATTCCTGGTCCTTGTCCCGATCCTGCCCCCGGCAGCGCTGCCATCCTATTCCTGTGCAGGTTGTCCTGTTCCTGTCCTTATGCTGTATTAAACCTGCAAAACTCCTACTACCTCGAATCTTGACTCTTATTTATTGAGCTATCTGTTATTCATTTATTGATTCAAAAATAGAGGTATTATTTATTTATTTACCACATAATGGCGCCCGAATAGGAACTTGCCCTTTCCCCACGCGTCGGTGAAGCCACGCCGGCCCCCTGACCCTCTGCAGTCGTGACGGAACTCTTCTGCGCACCGGCAGATATTTCTGCTTTAAGTATCCCTCAGGCCCACGGAGGAGACGGAGGAGGCGGTCCAGCATCCAGACGAGACGGTGGAGGAACGCGGCGAGTCCCGACCAGAGCCCAAGCCGAGAGTCCAAGGTCCGAGGTATCCGGAGGCCCACCTGTAACAGAAATCCGAAGTTCGTCCGTCCGGCGTCCAAGCAGTCCCGTCCAGTCTGAGGCCTTCCGTTCTTGCTGCCCGGTGAGTACCATTACTGGGGTAGTATCTAGACAGGGTCGATCTAATTGACTCTGGTCCGTGGGTTGGTGGTACACAGACCCACAAAACGAAGTGTCCACTTCGGTGGATGCGGGTCCTGACGTGTCTCTTTATGAGACCGGTAAGTTTCGTACTGTTTCAGCAGTGCATCTAGTTTCTGTTCTAGTCAGTTCTGTTCTCGAGAAAATTCATGTATTCTGTTTTCCGTATTCCAGGTGGTATTCTGTTCGAACTGTTATTCTGAATGTTCTTCATGTATTTTAATGTCGTGGTATGAGTGCGAAGTGATTCTCGTGTTTATTGTGTATTGTATTATGTCCAGATTATAGTTCAGTCATGCCGCTCTTTTCAAAACTGCGTCAGTTGAGAACTAGAAAAGGTCTGCTAGAAGCAGCAGTTCCTGTCCCGCCTAGGGACAGTCCAGGTCATTTTATGTATCAGAAGCATGGCATAAGCGCCATATTGTATCTAGATTTATGGGTCGAGTATACCAAACAGTTAGAGGAAAAGTATAGATGGCCTGTATCAGGCACATGGGATGCCGAGTGCATCATGAGAGTAGAAGAAGCATTATGGAAAAAGAAAGCCAGACAGTCACAGAAAGATGCCATCGAGTTATGGCGCAAAGAATCTCATAAAAGAACCGAAAAAGAAATCAGAAAGTCAGAATTAAGTAGAGAATCCTTGGAACGAGCCCAAGAAAGGGAATTAATCGAGATTGGTGAACGAGTTAAAACCGAACAGTCAGACAGACAGAGGCATGCTCTTATTAAGGGTATGTATCCTCTTCTTGCCGAGGGCTTGCCAAAAGCGACCCCGGAGGCATCCAGTAACTTTCCGCCACCATTAGTTCCGACCAAGCTACGTCACAAACCGACCGCAGCTGATATTTTCATCTCGTCCTATTTGGACGACACAGTCCCAGAATATGCAAATCCTGTTACTACTCCGCCAGTCCCTGTAAATCAGGCACTTCCCGCTCCTCCAGACACCGGAGTACCTGTTACGGTACCCCCGGTCCAGCCCGCCATACAAGTCCAGTCTGCATTTCCATTTCCCACTCTGCCAGGACGAAGAGCATCAGTAGACGACTCTAGTTTAGGGGCCGCAGGGGGAGGTCCTCCTCAAACCCCGCCGCCACACAAGCGCTTAACGTTAGCCGAATTACATGCACAAGCGTCACAGCGTACGCCCAGATATCAGTCTGTTGCAGAAATAAGAAAAGCCCTTAACGAATGTGGCTATGATCCAGTCCCAGGCGAGGATAGTATGGTTTTATATTCATTACGCGTAAGAAAGGTGACCGAGTATCTGGTCACCCTACCAGATATGAAAGAGGATCTAGACAGAATATATCGTTTCATCCGTACAGGGAATGATCCAGAAAGTATTAGTGACGTCATGTGCCAAAGAAAAGTTGAAGTCCAGCTCATGCTATTAAAGTTTCTGATTAATTGTCTAATAAGGGAACAAGATTATCCGACCAAAGATCGAGCCGAAATGAAAGTCCTGACAAGGTGGAGTGATAATATAGCCGAGGGTAAGCACAAGACTATCGGTAGTATAGAGAGTATGTACAAGAAAATTCGTAAAGAAATAATAAGGTTACACGATCAACGTAAAGCAGCACAAGTAAGCGAGAAAGAAAATGACTCTTCTACAGAAGAGGTAGAGGACGAGAATCCCGACAGAATAGCGTATGTAGGAAAATCTAGATTCCCAGATCGCCATTTACGTCTAGAACACAAGCCAGTTTTTCACCATTCAGCACCAGAACAAGGTTCTCTAGAACAAGTATTTCAAGCCACCGATCACATTCTGAAATCACGAATCGGTTATAGCGAGTTAAGTACCATGCATGAACAAGAACTAGTCCGATCAGCAGTCCGATGGACTACTGATTCTACCACTTTTCCAGACGAAATAGTGGCACAAATGTTTCTGAAAATGCCCCCAGCCGAGCAACGACTGGCGGGTATGTATATGATTCAGCACCTCATTACATTGTATGAGGGTCAACATTCTGATTCAGGTCCGTTACATGATGTCCTGAACGAGTTACTCCAGTATAAATGGAAAGGTTTAGGTACTGATTTAATTAGTGTCATTCTAGAACAGCGCCACAAATATAGTATGTTTTTGAACCCGCATTTTGTTCATGTCTCACCCCCAGAAAGTAAACCCTTTTACATAGACAGACAGAATCCGTTACGAGAAGTACATCCAGTTAAGACAGACGGTGGTGAAATGCAACGAGTGTTTGTTTACACCCCGATCACAAAGATGGAACTCTTAGAGATGAAAAAGTTAATTCCCTGTCATGACAAAGATCCAGCAGGGTTCCACCGAGAATTAAAAGACATGCTCCGTATGGGAGAATACACGTATCCAGATATTATTAAAATGTTAAAAGTCCTGTTGCCCGCAGGGGTATATGAGAAACTCAAGGAAAAAGAATGGGAGGTGGGAGAGAAAAAGATCGATTGGGCAGTCCTAGAAGCTGAAGACAAGGCACGAGTACCAGGTACCGGTCTTGGAGATAAATGTAAAGAATTACCAGAATTATTAATACAAGTTTTGCCCAGACTATTAGCAACTAAAAAGGAAGACTGGGATGCAATCTCAGCCTGTAAACAGAAACAAGATGAAGACACTAGTGATTTTTATTCTAGATTTGAGAAATGTTTTATCATAAACAGTGGCCTCAAGACGAGTAGCGAGTCATACCCTCATCTTTTTGTTACTAAATTAGTCGAGAATTCAAGTCCACAAGTTAAGAATCGAGTTTTGAAAGTCGAAAGTACCTGGCAAGCTAATACCCCGTCCCAGATGTTACAGATGCTTCAATACCACCAGAATAGAATCAGAGAAGAGCAAGATCATGAGAGAAAACGTATGAAAGACACGAAAATGAAAGTACTAGTTGCACAATCTGTTCCTCAAGACAGTCAGAAGAGGGGTCCGAATCAAGCCAGTCATCCTGCAGTTCCCGTTAAAGGGACATGCAATTATTGTAAACAGCCAGGTCATTTTATAAACGAGTGTGTAGTTCTGAAACACAACATAGCTACTGGTAAGACTAAAGAAAGACCACGTCCGCCTAGACAAGAACAAGTTTCACAGACTTCTCAGCCACAGAATGCACCACAGACAGTTACTGTACCGCAGCCTATTGCTGCAACACAGCATGTTACACAGCAGATGTATCAGTATGCACAGTCCGAGTATCCAGAGTATCAACCGTATTCATGAAACAGCCTAGAGAGGGAGGTAGGCTTGCCTCTCATCGAGATACCTGTAGATCAAGAAGGTCCCTATGTTCATAGTCAAGTACTAGGGAAAGACAGAAAGTTTCTGATTGATACAGGGGCAAGTAGGACCACTATAAGTCACGCCGAAGTTCCAGGGGCTCCGCTCTCAGGCTCTAGAAATGTTTCCCTTGGATTTTCAGGAAAACCTATTGTAAATGAAATTTCAAAGCCAGTTACTCTAGAAGTAGGTCCATTGTCCCGCACCACTGACCTGTTACTTACTAAGTCATGTCCAGAAAATCTATTAGGCATTAAAACACTGAAAGAATTAGGTGCAGTTATATGCTGTTCCCCAGAGGGAATACGATTGTTCCTACGTGACTTCAAGGGTCACTATGTATTACGAGATTTTGATCCAAGATTGTCCAATGTCCCGCAGCATCTATGGGCGCAAGGTCCAACTGATGTTGGTTATATGCAAATCACACCCCATCGTGTGACTCTCAAGCCAGGTGTAGTCCTGCCACGAATCAGACAGTACAGATTGCCACCTGAGGCTGTAGCAGCCTTATCCAAAATTATTGACAAGCTCATGGCTCAAGGAGTAGTTGTAGAAACTGACTCCAATGTATGCAATTCTCCGATCATTCCTGTTATGAAACGTACTGATCCAAATGCACCTCCAGTATATCGATTAGTGATTGATCTCCGAGAGCTTAATAAATGTATTATTCCCCAGTACCCAGTTGTCCCAGATATCTCTTCCCTATTGACAGCCATTGATTCCGAAGCTTCATTTTTTACAGTCATAGACCTCAAGAACGCATTTTTTAGTGTTCCCATTCATCCAGACAGCCAGTTTCTTTTCGGATTTTGTTTAAATGGAAGGAGCTATATGTTCACACGAGCTCCTCAAGGTTTCACAGAAAGTCCTAGTATTTACAGTCAAGCACTTAAGAGACAACTAGACAATATTCACATGCCAACTGACACTGCCCTGCTCCAGTATGTCGATGATCTACTGATCACAGCCCGTTCTGAACGTGCTTGCGAGTGAGCCTCACTTACAGTATTGTATTTCCTTGCCGAGATGGGGCACAAGGTGTCCCCTTCTAAGCTTCAATTCTGTGTCCAGCAAGTGGTCTACTTAGGACACTTACTGTCCAAGAGGGGTAGGCAGTTGACACCTGACCGTATTCAGTTAATAGCGAGTCTTCCTCAGCCCAAGACCCAGAAGGAGGTACGTGCTTTTATTGGCCTTACTTCTTATTGCAGACAATGGATTCCTCAGTATGCATTTTTAGCTAAACCACTGATACAGTTAACGACACAGGAGGCAGCCGTATCGACTGTCCTCCCTTGGACATCTGAACATACACTCAGTTTCAATGAGTTAAAGAAAGCCCTATGTCAAGCTCCGGTTCTAGCTACACCGAACTACAGTAAGCCTTTTACACTTTTTGTCACTGAACGCGAAGGTACAGCATTATCTGTCCTCACACAAGACCAAGCAGGACAATACAAGCCCTGTGCTTATTTTTCGAGCACATTAGATCCTGTAGCCCAGGCTCTGCCTGCGTGCCTCAAGTCAGTTGCAGCCACAGCCCTAGCTATCAGACAAAGTGATTCCATAGTCTTAGGACACTCCCTGACAGTACAAGTCCCACACTCCGTGGAAGTTCTTTTAAACCGAACACAAACTCAGCACTTGACAATTGCACGTTTAACAGGTTATGAATTGACACTGTTTCAGCCACACATAGAAATCAGACGCTGCAACGTCCTAAATCCTGCTACACTGTTACCGTCAGTTAATCCAAATCCTGCCACACACGACTGTGTGGAAGTAGTTAACATCATGACAAAGCCAAGACAAGATCTGACAGATATTCCATTACCAGATCCCGACCTGACACTTTATGTGGATGGTTCATGCATGAGAACAAGTACAGGAGAACTAGTGGCCGCGTATGCAGTGACTACTGACACTGAAGTTATTGAAACACACCGTATTGACACCCTGTCTGCTCAAGCAGCAGAGCTAGTTGCTCTGACACAAGCCTGCATTCACGCCAAGAACCTGAAAGTTAATGTTTACACAGATTCACGTTATGCATTTGGAGTCGTACACGACTTTGGAGTGCTCTGGCAGGAGAGAGGTTTCATGACTTCTCACGGAACCAAGATTCAGCATGGTCTCCTCATTCAGGCTCTGTTAGATGCAATACATTTACCGACATCCATTGCTATCATGAAGTGCAAAGCACATACGAAAGTTACTGACACTATTTCCCAAGGTAATGATCTAGCAGATCGCACAGCCAAGCTTACAGCTCAGACTCCAGACATTCCAGTTAATAAGACACCGACATACACTCCAGATCTGACTACCTGTATGACAGTTAAGGACCCTACTCAAGATGTCATAGATATCCAGTTACACGCTACTCCCGATGAAATCAAGAAATGGTCCGAACAAGGAGGGGTCCAGACAGATCAGGGATGGGTAACGAAGGGTAAAACCACATGGTTTCTCCCCGACTCTATGGTTCAAGTCATTATCAATACCGCACATAGTCCAGCACATCTAGGAGAGAAAGCTATGTTAGACAGTATCCAGAATATTTGGTTCAACAAGCATCTACGAGCTGCAGCCAAGCAGAAAGTCCGTACCTGTATGATATGTTGTCAGTTCAATCCAGGTAAAAGTGTCCCGGTGGAACAAGGTGGATTCCAGCCCCCTGACCACCCTTTTGAAGTCCTCCAGATGGATTACATTCAGATGGAGCGATGTCGAGGTTTCAAGTATGTCCTTGTAGTTGTATGCGCTTTGTCCAGGTGGACAGAAGCATATCCAGTTCCAGATTACACAGCTGCGACTACTGCCAAGCAGTTGGTTCGTGAGTTCTTCCCCCGTTATGGACTCCCTAGAGTCGTGTATTCTGACAACGGCCAGCCATTCTCATCTGAACTCATGAAGCATGTTTCCCTATTGTTAGGGTACCAGTGGAAGTTCCATTGTGTACGCCATCCTGAAGCAGCCGGTCTCGTAGAGAGACATAATCAGACCCTGAAAATCCGAATTGCAAAGGTTTGTCAAGAGAAAGGTGTGGACTGGCTAGTAGCTCTGCCAGTCGCTTTGTTCTATATGCGCATGGTCGCACATTCCAGATCAGGTCTGTCCCCGTATGAGGTCGTTTTCGGCCGTCCCCCTAACATGTGGGGTACACCTAGACCTCGAAGTATTACCGATGTTTCAAGTAATATGCTGACAGATTACCTAGCTTCCTTGATGTCTGCCCTCAACTCTTGTCGTTCACAGGTTGCCGCCGCATTTCCAGACAATACTGAGGTGGCACCGCATGAAATCGTTCCAGGATCCATGGTCCTAGTGCGAAATTTCGATCGCTCAAGTCCACTGGAGCCTCGCTGGAAGGAGCCCCGACAGGTCCTCCTCGCCACCCGTACAGCCGTGAAGTTGGAGGGACGCAAAGGCTGGGTGCATCTTTCGCATATTAAAAAATTTTATGGATTGAAGCCAGTCTCAAAGAACATTTCCCAGGATTCTAAAGACTGCCAAAGTACTATTCTTAAGGACTGTCCCGCAAAAGACATTGCTACGAACCCTTCCCAGTTAGAGACAACTCCGCAACAGGAGTATAAGCTCAAGTTAAGGTCTAGTAAAATAAGTCAGCCAGTTTGATTGTCTAAGTCCTCCCCTAGGTGAAACGGTTAGACCGGTTTCTGACATGTACAAAATAGACCCCCATAGTGAGAGAGTTAGTCAAAACTCAATCCGATGTATCGTTTTTCTATGTTTCATATTATTTCTCAGTATTATGATTTCCTGCACCAGTTATGCATTTTATCTGTATTTTCCAGTTTCTCATGTAAATAAGTCTTCTAATGTTACAGTAGAGCACACGTTTAGTGATCTGCCTCCTCATGAACTCTCTTACCGCCTCGCTATGCGTAATAATTCTTTTATCCGCATGTTACATTATTCACACCAGACCAGCAATGCCACTAATTGTTGGGTGTGTGGTCGACTCCCCCCTTTTCAGACACCGAAGGGAGTTCTGCCACTCTTTCCTTATCCATTTTCACATAATGGTTCGTGTGGAGCATGGTCCACGTTAACGTCATCCTCAACAGATATGTTTTTTCTTAACAGTACATGTTTCCCAGACAAGCAAGGTCTTCCCCACAGAACAGGGTTAGATCTAGAAAACGAAGTTTACAATTTAGGTAATTATTCTTCGAATTTCATGGTCCTGAATGTTCAGTCTGATACTACTCCAGACTTACCTACTATTTCAGTACTACCAGTCAAAGGCGAATTATGTGTCCGAAATAATGGTTCCGTACATGTAGGACATAGTGATTGTACTACTATTGTCAAGTATAGTGACAGTGGGAAATCTATTTTCAAAGCTTCACGTCATTCTTATTTTATTTGTGGTCAGACCGCATATGTTCGTCTGCCCCTCGATTGGGAGGGAACCTGTTACATTGCCTTCCTACTGCCACCGGTTTTTCTAGCCCCACCCGACTACCATAGGAATTCCCACCTAGTACATACTAGACACAAGAGAAACCTCCCGATTGTCGATTATACTGAAACTGCTCTAGAACAATATATAGATATCAATAAAGGTGTCTTCCCTTATTTAGGTACAGTCGTGAATAGTAAACTGATACGTAGATTAACCAGAACACTCGAAGCAGTAGTAATTGAGACTACTTCTGCTCTAAGTAATTTAACCGAAGAACAATCCTTTATGAGAATTGTCGTGCTCCAGAATCGTCTCGTCCTTGACGTCATATTGGCCGATAGGGGCGGGGCCTGTAGAGTCATCGGATCTAGTTGCTGCATTTTCATTCCAAATAACGCGCCGTCTGTTTATTCAGCTATAACCAGACTCCATAAAATTGCCCATCTGTTACACCAAGATCCAGGCACCTGGACATGGTCCGGTTGGTTCTGGACTATAATTTCCGCTTGGGGATGGAAAGTCTTGTCCTTTCTAGGTATTACAGTAGCGATCATATTCAGCTGCTGCCTCTGTATACAATGTGGCCCTGCGATTTGCGGCATTTGTGCTACCTCTTGTATTCCTAGTCCCCAGCCCCGTTCTAAAACCCGTTCCAAGAAAATTCGAGACGAGCAAATGATACTGTATGAAATGATAGATGGTATCATGAATATTGATGTTTCCTGAAGGAAACGTAGTGACAAGGAGGGAATGTGGAAAAGTAAATTTTGCCATGTTCTGTGTCCCTACGCGTCCTCCATCATATGTTATCTGTGCATGATTAATATGCATATGTATTCCCCATGTTTGATTAAAGACGCAATTACAGTTGTGTCCACCTTTAGTATGTCAGTTTCCAGTTCTCGTGAATACTACGAATATCAGGCCTATGTAAAACTACGTTGCCACGTTTCTCAGTGTGCACGTTATGCCATTGTAAAGTCCCCGTTTCTAGGCCTCAAAAGGGCCCGGACACCAGATTCAGCTCCTGTTTCCTGAAGCCTCGCTGAGGAGCGATACAGCCCCCACCTGTATCCTCGACCCTTCACTTACTTCCTGCCTCGCAGTGCCCGACTCAGCCTAGCTCTGCCTCTGAGTCTGCCAAGAGTATGTTATGATTCCAGTTATCAGTTCAGCCCTCCTTCTCTGCATTCCTAAGCTACTGAACTGCATCAATAGTTTCCGTCATTGTCTAGCCTTTACGTCTCCATGTAAGAGAAATACTGCATTTAATGGTCATTTAATATTCTTCATCACGCACTACATGTAGAATAATGCATGCTCTAGTCTTAGAGTCTGTTCGCCTTTACCCCGATAACTTTTGGATTCTATCAACATGTTCTCTAAACATCAGATACTAGATACTGTTTAGGTACATGTCGCCCTGACTCTCCAGACTTCAGTCTCTGCTCCTAGCACAGAGTTCGTAGCCCCCAGCTTCTCCTAGTAACACGTCATTGCCAGTTTGCGCGCACCATCAGGTCAGAGGTCCCGGCTCCTTAGGTAGCCCCCTCCATGTTTCCGCCCCATTCATGACATATTCTGTTACGTTTGCATCACATGTCTATGTATACGCCCTGTTACACCTACTTTCACCCTTATCTTTCGCGACTGCTACGCGTCACGCCTATTGCTCCACCCACTGCTACGCCTATTGCAATGTAATGCTATGTGTTTGCGTTATGTATATATGCTCATGTACTGTTATTAAAAAGTTATTCCTGGTCCTTGTCCCGATCCTGCCCCCGGCAGCGCTGCCATCCTATTCCTGTGCAGGTTGTCCTGTTCCTGTCCTTATGCTGTATTAAACCTGCAAAACTCCTACTACCTCGAATCTTGACTCTTATTTATTGAGCTATCTGTTATTCATTTATTGATTCAAAAATAGAGGTATTATTTATTTATTTACCACACCTCCCCAAGCTACAATATGTCTATGGTGAAAAAGGAGTGGTGTCAAGGTCTTTGTGAGTATGCTGGAGACACCCACTTGAAAATGTATGTGGAGCAGGGTACAACTCTGCCCCTACCATCCTGGCAGGATAGCCCATTCTGCCAACACAAAGTACTTTGTCTCACTGTCCGGCTGGAATACAGGTGACCCGGGACACAGGCTGCAGGCACCAAATAGTTTGGACAAGGACATGCAAACTTTCTAAAAGTGGTATTTTGAGAATTGTGACTTAAAATAAGACTTTGCCATTATAGAAGGTTTTAAATTACAATTCATTTGAGACCAAACAATACGTTTCTACCTGTCCCCAATCAAAAGCTAGTACTTACTAAATCCAATAAGGTAACCTAATGTTATCCTATGGCAGATGTAGGCCTTGCAGTAGTGAAAAATAAATGTAAGAGATTTTTCACAACCAGGAAATGTAAAACCTAAAAGTACATATCCAACTTTTTTTGTACATTGAACCCTGCTCTATGGGCTGATTAGCACCAACCTTAGGTGTGACTTATAAGTATTAAAAAGGAAGGCTTAGGCTTGGCAAGAGGTTTATTTTGCCAGGTCGAATTTGAAGTTTAAAATTGCACATAGGCTGCAATGGCCGGCCTGGGACATGTTTTAAAGGGCTACTTAAGTGGGTGGCACAATAAGTGCTAAAGGAACACTAGTAGCACCTATTTTACGGGCCTAGGGTATATGTAGTGCCACTTTACAAGGGATGTATAAGTAAATTAAAAGTGCCAGTTGGGTATAAGCTAATTTTACCATGTTTAAATGAGTGAGCACAAGCACTTTAGCACTGGTTAGCAGTGGTAAAGGGCAGAGAATCCTAAAAGACAACAAAAATGGGCTCAGAAAACAAGAGGAGAGGAGGAAAAAAAGTGTGGGGGTGATCCTGCAGTGCGGGCCAGGTACAACAGTGGGGTTTTGGACGATGGCAAGCATGGGGTGTCAGTGGCACATGCTTGTTCAGTTGAAGCCAGATGATAGTGCATACAGCAACCATTATAACAAATGGTAAGTGGTACGCTGGTTGTCTTTGCCGGATTTATGTCAATTACATAGTATAATGCTTGATTATTGTAATCTGTAATAACCATGTTTTCTTTTTCGCATTACACATTGTTAACTGAAAGATAAGGCGCACCCCTGGCACTGAAGGCAGGATTTTTCAAAAACTTGGGAGCATATTACCAATGGTGGCGATAGGCAATTATCGCCGGTTTAGCGGCTGTTTTCGGCCGCTAAGCGGCGATAATTCTATCGCTCTATTAGCAAGCTGTCGCTAACTGATGTTAGCGACAGCTTTTAGGCGATAGCAGGTGGTTCGGGGCCCGCTTTGCATGTCAGCGATATTTATCGCTAATGACATGCATAGTGGGCGTACCCAACCTGTTAGCGACTGAAAGCAGTCGCTAACGTCACTATCGCCTATTAGCAAGGCAGGCGTAGCGATGGAAATATTCCCGCTATCGCCAAACACCAACGCCTGCTCAGACCAGTTCTTAGCCATGTTATCCAATGGGAGTTGGATAACATGGCTAAGAGCATTTCGTCGCTAATGCGTGAATATCGCTGTATTTATTTTTATTTTTATTTATTTACAGGCTTGTATAGCGCTGGCCTCGACTCCCGGAGGAGTATTTTCTTTTTTTATTCTTTTTTTTTTATATATTCTCAGCGATATTCACGCATTTCGCCGCTATCGCTGGATATTTTAGCACAATGGAGAAAAACGTTGCTAATAGCATGTTTTCTCCGCTAACATATCCAGCGATAGGCAGCGATAAAAAAAATCATCACTAAGCCTATTTAGCGATAATTATCGTTACTTGTTGGTAATATGCCCCTTGTTTCGGTAGAAACTGTGCTGATCTACTGATACTTTTGGCTCTTGTCTGCTTCTATTCTCATGAGCTCACGACTGCACCTACATTTTATAGTATGGAAACTGAGTAGCCACGAGACCGATTCTAAAAACCTCTGTTTTAGGGTGTAATTACGTTTTTCACTTTGCCTGAGGCAGGTCTCCTTAGTAGTTTCCTAGATATCCCAATTTCTGTTTTTTTTCTGTGAGTCACCGCTTTTAATAAATTAATTTTCAGACTTAACCACACCCTTACCCCCACCTTCCTGATTGGTCACCACTGGGGGGCGCCTGCTGAGTGGGCACATGTGGCATGTAGTGCAACACCACTTGCCAGAATGTTATATTATCAAGCCAGTTCCCTGAGGCGCGGGGAACTCAGTGGAAACAAGAGGTGTCTTCTAACATGTATTTCCGGCTGTCTCTGGAAACTCATGAGCCAGGGACAATCCTGCAAATTCAATGACGTCAACTATTGGGCTCAGCTTTCGTTAGCTAGGGATGTCAAACAGACATGACTTACTCCTAAAAGTTGATAGTGGGGCAGAAACACAAGTAGATTATCCAATTCTTTTACTTAAAAAGAAATATGAGAATGCTTCAGAGAAAGGCGGAGACAGCAGGGTACATACAGATGGTCTTTTCTAACAAGGCAAACTTTGGGCTTGGGCTGGACAGCGGCAGAAGTGCTTTTGTCTTGGGGGGGAGGCTCCTGCCTCTAGGCAGTGTGTGCCTGGGGCAGTACTCAGCAGGAGCCAACTGACCCACGGGGTGCTACGGATGAGTGCAGCCAGGGACTCGGCTCAAAAGGCAATCAAACTCCTTTACTTCCGGTGTGGGCAAAAGGAGGCTTTGAGTCCTCAGCCCTAGAGAATATTCCTCAATCCTAAAGGATATCAGTCACTCCCCCGGCCCCTATTCCAATAATCTCACTTATATCAGTGCACACACGCATCTGTGCCAAGTCACCGCTTGATCTCAATCCACAAACAGTGGCTGGGTCAGATTAACCAGCCACTCAGAATGGGCGAAGAATTTGGATTCGTCTTGGGAAAGAAGCAGGGTCAAGTGCAACTTCCTTAGCTGCAATTCGGACTATAACTGACTGTGAAGCATTCTCCGACAATCCCCCAGCCTATCAGGGACACTTGCTGGGATTCACCCCTCCAGTGTCTGATGTTGCCACGGTGCATGGATTTGGGAAGTGACCACATCTATTTCATTCAGGTGACAGCATTGGCCAGTCCCAGGGGCACTATATTTGTTAAGGTGTTTTTTTTTCAAATTGTGTTTATTGAAGATTGCACAATGAATCACAGCAGGTACATGTTACAGCGCCATACGTAGGTACAAATAAAGCAAGTATAGCGAATATTGCTGTTGCACCTTGTAGACGGATACGAATTTTCCATTTTAAGAGAACAAACCAAAAAAACAGGCTATCGTCAGTACACAGAACAAGCAGGTGTTTCACTCTCAGCATTTTGTACAGAGTGCAGAGTAGCATAGCAAATATACAGACAGTATAGAGTCAATACATGGAATGAAGGACAAAGCATACATCTACAAATATAGACATAGGTAGGTGTTAGCACAGCAACCGCCCGATTGGGCTGGAACCGGGCCCGCCATCCATAAGCAGTGTAGTTGCACAGACAGTATACAGGGTAAGTCCGAATTCCCACTCCAAGACTATGTCACCAGGTCTATTGCTCCAGTTTGAGGGGATGCAGCTCTGTTTCGTGACCATTGCAGGAACGGTTCCCAGATGTCTCGCGGCCGGGAGGCCGTCGGCATCAGGTCCCAATACACTCCCAGCTGCGTGTGGCCATATGTCACATCCGCCAGCCAGTCCGCAAATTTAGGTCGGGTTCTGCGTCCCCATTTCATAGCCACCTGGCGCTTAGCGTACATTAACAGTAAAGCATGTAATTTTCTACTTTTTGGTTCTGTATTCGCCACCCATCCTAGGATACCAAGAAGAGGGGAAGGACAATCAGTTCTATTGAGTATCTGATTTATGGCTGCAAAAATCCCCGACCAGTACTCAGATAGAGCTGCACAGTTCCAAGCTACATGTAGAAAGGTAGCCCCTTCTGCCCCACATCTCCAACAGTTATTGTCTTTCCTAAGACACATACGGTGTAGGGCCAATGGGGTGCGGTAGAATCTGTGTAAAAATTTGAAATGTATTAATGGAAGCTTATAGTTTGGGGATAGTTCCAACAGTTGTTTACAGCAAAAGGACCATTGGTCGTCAGTTAGGGGCGACTCAAGTTCTGCATTCCACAGTTGTAAGGATGTAGGCACCACAACAGGGGACTGCTCCTGCATGGAGTTGTACAAGCGTGATACTAATTTCTTCCTGGATGCCCTCGCTAATATGTTTTGAAGTGCGTTAAGGTGTGGCGGTTCCTCCGGGAAATGGTCCCACATCGTTTTACAAGCAGATTTGAGTTTATGATATGTGAACGTTTCCCCAAACGACAGGGGCTGGCCCATCTCCCTGACCAGAAGTTCCAAAAACAAACCCTCAGGGTATAAATCAGCAAATGTGTACATCTTAGTTCCAGCGATAGAGACATCGCCACCGCAGACCTCCAGGCAGGGCAACATGGGGTTCTGCTTGAGGGGGATCGCAGGTACATATAACAGGGGTAGGGCCGCACGCCTCTGCAGCTCGCGCCACGCCCAGCGAAGCATATCAGCTGAGTCAATGTCCCTCGCGGGTCTAGGAGTTTTGCGGTATAAGGCGACGCTCAATGGCAATGGAGCCACCGCATCCAGCTCAACCGCCACATGTGGTTGGTATGGCATGGGAAATGCCCAAAAATGCATGTATTGGGCTTGTGCGCATAGCGCGTATAGGTGCATGTCAGGCAGACCCCCCAGGATATAGCGGCATGGATTGGCAAATTTAGCGGCACAAAAACGAAAATTTAGCGGCACAAAAATGGAAATTTAGCGGCATTTAGCGGCATTTTATTTTGTGGTTTTTGCAACACCAAACACAGATATCTTACTGTTTGAGTTATTTGACAACATGGAGCTATGTACATTTTGTTTATTTACAATTCAGCCCATTTGTTTTACTTAAAAGGCATGTTAGTCTTGGCCACGTACGGTTAGTTCTTCCGAGCACTCCAAATCAAGACCAGTATTGTGCTGCTGGTTGTAATGTAGAAACAATAATGCCCGGATTGATTGCTCTGAAAGGGACCGTCGTCTGGAAGAGAGAATAATTTTGTATATACTGTTGCTCCTTTCAGCATCTGCAGAGCTTGTGACGCAGTCCTTATACACAGCTGCAAGTTGGGAAAGAGCTGGAAGGCGGTCAGCCAGCCCACGCCAAAAGAGGTCGGTGTCAATAAGTCCAGAAACAGACACCTGCACTGCTTCTGGCCCTACATTGTCAAAGTAGAGGCGAAGCTCCTGATCGGGAACTTCGCTGAAACCAGGGATTGCTGAATAGGCACTCTTCTCATTAGGCAGGATGCTGAGTCGCGCAGGGTTGAAGAGGCGCACTTGTTTCAAGAATTGTATGCCTGGCTGGGCCTCCCCCATGTATTTGGCCACCTTTTCTAGTGAATGTTCAAAAGCTTCATTAAGCTGGGCTGTAATTTTTTTTTTCTGTGCCAGGCTTAGTTTTGCCCCTGCAGTGGTCTGTACAAACGGCCTTAGTGACTCCACAGTGAGGACTGAATTGTTGGTTAAGTTCATGTGGAGGTCCTCCAAATAATCGTATACCTTCATGGTCACTGGTGTCTGACTCTGGAATAGCTCCATCAGGTTTAAAATGCTTTGGCATTTTTCTGCCACAATGTCCAATTGGACTTTAATGCACTCCCTTTGGTCGGTGTTAAAAATCTTCTGTAGATTTTCAAGGGAATCTGGGGGAGACTTGCTGAGTTGCATCTCTGACTCCACAAACCCAGCATAGGCCTCAAAGTGCTTGCAGTGGTACTGGACTGCGGCGAACCAAGAATTCCAGCGGGTACTGCAAGGGTCAGGTGCCACCCGTGCCTTCATCCCATGGTTCTCTGCAAGATGGTGCAGGTACCTTCTCTTTCTGCTGCCAGCCATATAAAAGATGCGGGAGAAGTACAGCAGGAAAGCATTCAGCTCCACAAAAGGCTTCCTAAATGACTCTCCAACAAGATTCATGATGTGTGCCAAGCAGGTGATGTGGATGGAGTTTGGGTACAGATTCCTCAACACTGTGTTGAATGCCTTGAGCATGTATGCCGCATTGTCAGTGTTGAAGGAAACAACGTTCTGGAAGTCTATGCTGTACTCTGTGAGCACCTTTACAACAGCTTGCGCTACAGTCCCATGGTTGCACTGGGATAGGAAGACTGTGTCCACCAGGTAGGTTTGGATCTGACGGTCACCCTGCGGAGAGACTACTCCAACTAGCACATTCAAAACACACCGCCCTTCGACATCTGGTGTTTCGTCAAAGATAACGCTAATCTTCTGATCTTTCAATAGCTCTTTCAGCTCGTTCTTGGCACTTGTATATCTCTCTGGGAGATACCGTTCTTGCAGCTGATGACTCCCAGGTATCGCTCCACCATTCCGTACTCGCTCGTGCAGGAACTTGCGCAACACAGGGTGGTCGGTTTTGCTGAGCGGAATGTTCAACGCGGTGCAGACATTAACCCACTCAGTTATCATTTCGTGGTTTGCGGCACCGGCAGCTGTACTCTTGGTGAATAGCGAGTTCACTGTCATCTGGCGTGCACGTTTCGGCGAAGATTGAAGGTCAGGATCATCTGAACAGCGCTTCAAATGTTTTTGGGACCGCACATGCATATCCACAGTGTGTTTCCGGATGTGGTCCACCGCCACATTGCACACACTGCAAAACAGCACCCCACCATCAGCGTGCATCACATTGCTGTAGTCTCTGGCCCGGTCTGCTGCGGTTATCTGGGTGGGCAGATGTGATCTGTGCTTCACACCCTTTGCAGGCTGCATAAACTTCTCCATTCTGCTTTTCTTGTGGTGGCTTGTTGCTCCCTTGTAAAACAGAAGATCTCCCGGTTGTGGCGCAGTCAGTTAACTCACCTACAAAGATAGTTGGTATTACTAAAGACACCTCAAAGGGGGGAAAGGCAATTGTTGAAAGGAAAGTTCAGAAAGCGCCGGTGCTCAACGATAAGAAATGCATGCAACCCTGAAGCACAAGTAAAGTGACAAACGTGTTGGGCCATAACTGCAATGGTAAATGCCAGTCCCCGAACGGTGTTGAGCAAACAGACAGTGTGAAAAGCGCAGGGGGAAAAAGCCATAGCAATTGTTGAAAAGCTCAAATTAAGTGCCCGAAAATAGAAAATGTAACATGCCAACGGTTACATGGGTGGTGCAAATTCGACCAAAACGTGTCCAGTCAGCCACGTGCAAAGAAAGAGAAAGAATTGCCCCAAAATAAACAACGATGAAATTCCCCCGAGGTGCCCACAACCCCAAACTTACCAGTGCGCTGCGGCAGCTGACCCAATTCTGGCTCTTGCAACAGCAGATCCTTCCCAGTGATGCTCTGCAAAAGAAACCAAGTAAAGAGTTAGGAAACTCATCAGGTGCCCACAACCCCAAACTTACCAGTGCGCTGCGGCAGCTGGGCCAATGAGTCTTGAAGCTGCAGTCCCTTGCCCCACAGAGAAAACAGCAATTGCCCCAAACCAAAATAAACAACGATGAAATTCCCCCGAGGTGCCCACAACCCCAAACTTATCAGTGCGCTGCGGCAGCTGACCCAATTCTGGCTCTTGCAACAGCAGATTCTTCCCAGTGATGCTCTGCAAAAGAACACAAGTAAAGAGTTAGGATACTCACCAGGTGCCCAGGACACCAAACTTACCAGTGCGCTGCGGCAGCTGGGCCAATGGCTCTTGAAACTGAAGTACAGGGCATGTAAAAATGCATGACAAAGGGTCAAGATTCAGGACCAAAATTCAGTGCAAGTAAAAAATCATGAAAAAGGGTCAAGATTCTGGACGAAAATTCAGTACAGTGCATGTAAAAATGCATGACAAAGGGTCAAGATTCAGGACCCAAAAATCAGTACAGTGCAAGTAAAAAATCATGAAAAAGGGTCAAGATTCTGGACAAAAATTCAGTACAGTGCATGTAAAAATGCATGACAAAGGGTCAAGATTCAGGACAAAAAAATCAGTACAGTGCAAGTAAAAAATCATGAAAAAGGGTCAAGATTCAGGACAAAAATACAGTACAGTGCATGTAAAAATGCATGACAAAGGGTCAAGATTCTGGACAAAAATTCAGTACAGTGCATGTAAAAATGCATGACAAAGGGTCAAGATTCAGGACA